>NW_027063577.1:0-33184 GCF_032884065.1 Artemia franciscana
AATAGCTACGTATGTTGAAAAAATGAAGATATTAGACTATTTTATGATTGCAAATGGTAAAGAATGTGATTAAAGGCTCTTTTCCTATTTCAAAAGTTTTAGTTTTTGAGTGTAATAGCTATGTCTGTGGAAAAAATGAAGATATTAGACTATTTTATGATTGTACATGGTAAAGAATGTGATTAAAGGCTCTTTTCCTATTTCAAAAGTTTTAGTTTTCGAGGGTAATAGCTACGTATGTTGAAAAAATGAAGATATTAGACTATTTTATGATTGCAAATGGTAAAGAATGTGATTAAAGGCTCTTTTCCTATTTCAAAAGTTTTAGTTTTCGAGGGTAATAGCTACGTATGTTGAAAAAATGAAGATATTAGACTATTTTATGATTGCACATGGTAAAGAATGTGATTAAAGGCTCTTTTCCTATGTCAAAAGTTTTAGTTTTCGAGGGTAGTAGCTACGTATGTTGAAAAAAATGAAGATATTAGACTATTTTATGATTGCAAATGGTAAAGAATGTGATTAAAGGCTCTTCCTATGTCAAAAGTTTTAGTTTTCGAGGGTAATAGCTACGTATGTTGAAAAAATGAAGATATTAGACTATTTTAAGATTGCAAATGGTAAAGAATTTATTAAAGGCTCTTTTCCTATTTCAAAAGTTTTAGTTTTCGAGGGTAATAGCTACGTATGTTGAAAAAATGAAGATATTAGACAATTTTATGATTGCACATGGTAACGAATGTGATGAAAAGCTCTTTTCCTATGTCAAAAGTTTTAGTTTTCGAGGGTAATAGCTTTGTCTGTGGAAAAAATGAAGCTATGAGACAATTCTATGATTGCACATGGTAAAGAATGTGATTAAAGGCTCTTTTCCTATTTCAAAAGTTTTAGTTTTTGAGGGAAATAGCTACGTATGTTGAAAAAATGAAGATATTAGACTATTTTATGATTGCAAATGGTAAAGAATGTGATTAAAGGCTCTTTTCCTATGTCAAAAGTTTTAGTTTTCGAGGGTAATAGCTTTGTCTGTGGAAAAAATGAAGATATTAGACTACTTTATGATTGCACATGGTAAAGAATGTGATTAAAGGCTCTTTTCCTATGTCAAAAGTTTTTGTTTTCGAGGGTAATAGCTTTGTCTGTGGAAAAAATGAAGATATTAGACAATTTTATGATTGCACATGGTAAAGAATGTGATTAAAGGCTCTTTTCCTATGTCAAAAGTTTTAGTTTTCGAGGGTAATAGCTTTGTCTGTGGAAAAAATGAAGATATTAGACAATTTTATGATTGCACATGGTAAAGAATGTGATTAAAGGCTCTTTTCCTATTTCAAAAGTTTTAGTTTTCGAGGGTAATAGCTACGTATGTTGAAAAAATGAAGATATTAGACTATTTTTTGATTGCACATGGTAAAGAATGTGATTAAAGGCTCTTTTCCTATGTCAAAAGTTTTAGTTTTCGAGGGTAATAGCTACGGGTGTTGAAAAAATGAAGATATTAGACTATTTTATGATTGCACATGGTAAAGAATGTGATTAAAGGCTCTTTTCTATTTCAAAAGTTTTAGTTTTCGAGGGTAATCGCTTTATCTGTGGAAAAAATGAAGATATTAGACAATTTTATGATTGCACATGGTAAAGAATGTGATTAAAGGCTCTTTTCCTATTTCAAAAGTTCTAGTTTTCGAGGTTAATAGCTACGTATGTTGAAAAAATGAAGATATTAGACTATTTTATGATTGCAAATGGTATAGAATGTGATTAAAGGCTCTTTTCCTATGTCAAAAATTTTAGTTTTCGAAGGTAATAGCTACGTATGTTGAAAAAATGAAGATATTAGACTATTTTATGACTGCAAATGGTAAAGAACGTGATTAAAGGCTCTTTTCCTATGTCAAAAGTTTTAGTTTTCAAGGGTAATAGCTAAGTATGTTGAAAAAATGAAGATATTAGACTATTTTATGATTGCAAATGGTAAAGAATGTGATTAAAGGCTCTTTTCCTATTTCAAAAGTTTTAGTTTTCGAGGGTAATAGCTATGTCTGTGGAAAAAATGAAGATATTAGACTATTTTATGATTGCATATGGTAAAGAATGTGATTAAAGGCGCCTTTCCTATGTCAAAAGTTTTAGTTTTCGAGGGTAATAGCTACGTATGTTGAAAAAATGAAGATATTAGACAATTTTATGATTGCACATGGTAAAGAATGTGCTTAAAGGCTCTTTTCCTATGTCAAAAGTTTTAGTTTTCGAGGGTAATAGCTACGTATGTTGAAAAAATGAAGATATTAGACTATTTTATGATTGCAAATGGTAAAGAATGTGATTAAAGGCTCTTTTACTATGTCAAAAGTTTTAGTTTTCGAGGGTAATAGCTACGTATGTTGAAAAAATGAAGATATTAGACTATTATATGATTGCAAATGGTAAAGAATGTGATTAAAGGCTCTTTTCCTATGTCAAAAGTTTTAGTTTTCGAGGGTAATAGCTACATATGTTGTAAAAATGGAGATATTAGACTATTTTATGATTGCAAATGGTAAAGAATGTGATTAAAGGCTCTTTTCCTATGTCAAAAGTTTTAGTTTTCGAGGGTAATAGCTAGGTCTGTGAAAAAAATGAAGATATTAGACTATTTTATGATTGCACATGGTAAAGAATGTGATTAAAGGCTCTTTTCCTATGTCAAAAGTTTTAGTTTTCGAGGGTAATAGCTTTGTCTGTGGAAAAAATGAAGATATTAGACAATTTTATGATTGCACATAATAAAGAATGTGATTAAAGGCTCTTTTCCTATTTCAAAAGTTTTAGTTTTCGAGGGTAATAGCTAGGTATGTTGAAAAAATGAAGATATTAGACTATTTTATGATTGCACATGGTAAAGAATGTGATTAAAGGCTCTTTTCCTATGTCAAAAGTTTTAGTTTTCGAGGGTAATAGCTACGTATGTTGAAAAAATGAAGATATTAGACTATTTTATGATTGCAAATGGTAAGGAATGTGATTAAAGGCTCTTTTCCTATTTCAAAAGTTTTAGTTTTCGAGGGTAATAGCTATGTCTGTGGAAAAAATGAAGATATTAGACTATTTTATGATTGCACATGGTAAAGAATGTGATTAAAGGCTCTTTTCCTATGTCAAAAGATTTAGTTTTCGAGGGTAATAGCTACGTATGTTGAAAAAATGAAGATATTAGACAATTTTATGATTGCACATGGTAAAGAATGTGATTAAAGGCTCTTTTCCTATTTCAAAAGTTTTAGTTTTCGAGGGTAATAGCTGTGTCTGTGGAAAAAATGAAGATATTAGACTATTTTATGATTGCACATGGTAAAGAATGTGATTAAAGGCTCTTTTCTTATTTCAAAAGTTTTAGTTTTCGAGGGTAATAGCTAATTATCTTGAAAAAATGAAGATATTAAACAATTTTATGATTGCACATGGTAAAGAATGTGATTAAAGGCTCTTTTCCTATGTCAAAAGTTTTAGTTTTCGAGGGTAATAGGTACGTATGTTGAAAAAATGAAGATATTAGACTATTTTATGATTGCAAATGGTAAAGAATGTGATTAAAGGCTCTTCCTATGTCAAAAGTTTTAGTTTTCGAGGGTAATAGCTACGTATGTTGAAAAAATGAAGATATTAGACTATTTTATTATTGCAAATGGTAAAGAATTTATTAAAGCCTCTTTTCCTATGTCAGAAGTTTTAGTTTTCGAGGGTAATAGCTATGTATGTTGGAAAAATGAAGATATTAGACTATTTTATGATTGCACATGGTAAAGAATGTGATTAAAGGCTCTTTTCCTATGTCAAAAGTTTTAGTTTTCGAGGGTAATAGCTTTGACTGTGGAAAAAATGAAGATATTAGACAATTTTATTATTGCACATGGTAAAGAATTTGATTAAAGGCTCTTTTCCTATGTCAAAAGTTTTAGTTTTCGAGGGTAATAGCTTTGTCTGTGGAAAAAATGAAGATATTAGACAATTTTATGATTGCACATGGTAAAGAATGTGATTAAAGGCTCTTTTCCTATTTAAAAAGTTTTAGTTTTCGAGGGTAATAGCTAATTATGTTGAAAAAATGAAGATATTAGACTATTTTTTGATTGCACATGGTAAAGAATGTGATTAAAGGCTCTTTTCCTATGTCAAAAGTTTTAGTTTTCGAGGGTAATAGCTACGGGTGTTGAAAAAATGAAGATATTAGACTATTTTATGATTGCACATGGTAAAGAATGTGATTAAAGGCTCTTTTCTATTTCAAAAGTTTTAGTTTTCGAGGGTAATCGCTTTATCTGTGGAAAAAATGAAGATATTAGACAATTTTATGATTGCACATGGTAAAGAATGTGATTAAAGGCTCTTTTCCTATTTCAAAAGTTCTAGTTTTCGAGGGTAATAGCTACGTATGTTGAAAAAATGAAGATATTAGACTATTTTATGACTGCAAATGGTAAAGAACGTGATTAAAGGCTCTTTTCCTATGTCAAAAGTTTTAGTTTTCAAGGGTAATAGCTAAGTATGTTGAAAATATGAAGATATTAGACTATTTTATGATTGCACATGATAAAGAATGTGATTAAAGGCTCTTTTCCTATTTCAAAAGTTTTAGTTTTCGAGGGTAATAGCTTTATCTGTGGAAAAAATGAAGATATTAGACAAGTTTATGATTGCACATGGTAAAGAATGTGATTAAAGGCTCTTTTCCTATTTCAAAAGTTCTAGTTTTCGAGGGTAATAGCTAAGTATGTTGAAAAAATGAAGATATTAGACTATTTTATGATTGCAAATGGTAAAGAATGTGATTAAAGGCGCTTTTCCTATGTCAAAAAATTTAGTTTTCGAGGGTAATAGCTAGGTATATTGAAAAATTGAAGATATTAGACTATTTTATGATTGCAAATGGTAAAGAATGTGATTAAATGCTCTTTTCCTATGTCAAAAGTTTTAGTTTTCGAGGGTAATAGCTAAGTATGTTGAAAAAGTGAAGATATTAGACTATTTTATGATTGCAAATGGTAAATAATGTGATTAAAGGCTCTTTTCCTATTTCAAAAGTTTTAGTTTTCGAGGGTAATAGCTATGTCTGTGGAAAAAATGAAGATATTAGACTATTTTATGATTGCACATGGTAAAGAATGTGATTAATGGCTCTTTTCCTATGTCAAAAGTTTTAGTTTTCGAGGGTAATAGCTACGTATGTTGAAAAAATGAAGATATTAGACAATTTTATGATTGCATATGGTAAAGAATGTGATTAAAGGCTCTTTTCCTGTTTCAAAAGTTTTAGTTTTCGAGGGTAATTGCTACATATGTTGAAAAAATGAAGATATTAGATTATTTTAGGATTGCACATGGTAAAGAATGTGATTAAAGGTTCTTTTCCTATGTCAAAAGTTTTATTTTTCGAGAGTAATATTTACGTATGTTGGAAAAATGAAGATATTAGACTATTTTATGATTGCACATGGTAAAGAATGTGCTTAAAGGCTCTTTTCCTATGTCAAAAGTTTTAGTTTTCGAGGGTAATAGCTACGTATGTTGAAAAAATGAAGATATTAGACTATTTTATGATTGCAAATGGTAAAGAATGTGATTAAAGGCTCTTTTCCTATTTCAAAAGTTTTAGTTTTTGAGGGTAATAGCTATGTCTGTTGAAAAAATGAAGATATTAGACTATTTTATGATTGCACATGGTAAAGAATGTGATTAAAGGCTCTTTTCCTATTTCAAAAGTTTTAGTTTTCGAGGGTAATAGCTACGTATGTTGAAAAAATGAAGATATTAGACTATTTTATGATTGCAAATGGTAAAGAATGTGATTAAAGGCTCTTTTCCTATTTCAAAAGTTTTAGTTTTCGAGGGTAATAGCTACGTATGTTGAAAAAATGAAGATATTAGACTATTTTATGATTGCACATGGTAAAGAATGTGATTAAAGGCTCTTTTCCTATGTCAAAAGTTTTAGTTTTCGAGGGTAATAGCTACGTATGTTGAAAAAATGAAGATATTAGACTATTTTATGATTGCAAATGGTAAAGAATGTGATTAAAGGCTCTTCCTATGTCAAAAGTTTTAGTTTTCGAGGGTAATAGCTACGTATGTTGAAAAAATGAAGATATTAGACTATTTTAAGATTGCAAATGGTAAAGAATTTATTAAAGGCTCTTTTCCTATTTCAAAAGTTTTAGTTTTCGAGGGTAATAGCTACGTATGTTGAAAAAATGAAGATATTAGACAATTTTATGATTGCACATGGTAACGAATGTGATTAAAGGCTCTTTTCCTATGTCAAAAGTTTTAGTTTTCGAGGGTAATAGCTTTGTCTGTGGAAAAAATGAAGATATTAGACAATTCTATGATTGCACATGGTAAAGAATGTGATTAAAGGCTCTTTTCCTATTTCAAAAGTTTTAGTTTTTGAGGGAAATAGCTACGTATGTTGAAAAAATGAAGATATTAGACTATTTTATGATTGCAAATGGTAAAGAATGTGATTAAAGGCTCTTTTCCTATGTCAAAAGTTTTAGTTTTCGAGGGTAATAGCTTTGTCTGTGGAAAAAATGAAGATATTAGACTACTTTATGATTGCACATGGTAAAGAATGTGATTAAAGGCTCTTTTCCTATGTCAAAAGTTTTTGTTTTCGAGGGTAATAGCTTTGTCTGTGGAAAAAATGAAGATATTAGACAATTTTATGATTGCACATGGTAAAGAATGTGATTAAAGGCTCTTTTCCTATGTCAAAAGTTTTAGTTTTCGAGGGTAATAGCTTTGTCTGTGGAAAAAATGAAGATATTAGACAATTTTATGATTGCACATGGTAAAGAATGTGATTAAAGGCTCTTTTCCTATTTCAAAAGTTTTAGTTTTCGAGGGTAATAGCTACGTATGTTGAAAAAATGAAGATATTAGACTATTTTTTGATTGCACATGGTAAAGAATGTGATTAAAGGCTCTTTTCCTATGTCAAAAGTTTTAGTTTTCGAGGGTAATAGCTACGGGTGTTGAAAAAATGAAGATATTAGACTATTTTATGATTGCACATGGTAAAGAATGTGATTAAAGGCTCTTTTCTATTTCAAAAGTTTTAGTTTTCGAGGGTAATCGCTTTATCTGTGGAAAAAATGAAGATATTAGACAATTTTATGATTGCACATGGTAAAGAATGTGATTAAAGGCTCTTTTCCTATTTCAAAAGTTCTAGTTTTCGAGGTTAATAGCTACGTATGTTGAAAAAATGAAGATATTAGACTATTTTATGATTGCAAATGGTATAGAATGTGATTAAAGGCTCTTTTCCTATGTCAAAAGTTTTAGTTTTCGAAGGTAATAGCTACGTATGTTGAAAAAATGAAGATATTAGACTATTTTATGACTGCAAATGGTAAAGAACGTGATTAAAGGCTCTTTTCCTATGTCAAAAGTTTTAGTTTTCAAGGGTAATAGCTAAGTATGTTGAAAAAATGAAGATATTAGACTATTTTATGATTGCAAATGGTAAAGAATGTGATTAAAGGCTCTTTTCCTATTTCAAAAGTTTTAGTTTTCGAGGGTAATAGCTATGTCTGTGGAAAAAATGAAGATATTAGACTATTTTATGATTGCATATGGTAAAGAATGTGATTAAAGGCGCCTTTCCTATGTCAAAAGTTTTAGTTTTCGAGGGTAATAGCTACGTATGTTGAAAAAATGAAGATATTAGACAATTTTATGATTGCACATGGTAAAGAATGTGCTTAAAGGCTCTTTTCCTATGTCAAAAGTTTTAGTTTTCGAGGGTAATAGCTACGTATGTTGAAAAAATGAAGATATTAGACTATTTTATGATTGCAAATGGTAAAGAATGTGATTAAAGGCTCTTTTACTATGTCAAAAGTTTTAGTTTTCGAGGGTAATAGCTACGTATGTTGAAAAAATGAAGATATTAGACTATTATATGATTGCAAATGGTAAAGAATGTGATTAAAGGCTCTTTTCCTATGTCAAAAGTTTTAGTTTTCGAGGGTAATAGCTACATATGTTGTAAAAATGGAGATATTAGACTATTTTATGATTGCAAATGGTAAAGAATGTGATTAAAGGCTCTTTTCCTATGTCAAAAGTTTTAGTTTTCGAGGGTAATAGCTAGGTCTGTGAAAAAAATGAAGATATTAGACTATTTTATGATTGCACATGGTAAAGAATGTGATTAAAGGCTCTTTTCCTATGTCAAAAGTTTTAGTTTTCGAGGGTAATAGCTTTGTCTGTGGAAAAAATGAAGATATTAGACAATTTTATGATTGCACATAATAAAGAATGTGATTAAAGGCTCTTTTCCTATTTCAAAAGTTTTAGTTTTCGAGGGTAATAGCTAGGTATGTTGAAAAAATGAAGATATTAGACTATTTTATGATTGCACATGGTAAAGAATGTGATTAAAGGCTCTTTTCCTATGTCAAAAGTTTTAGTTTTCGAGGGTAATAGCTACGTATGTTGAAAAAATGAAGATATTAGACTATTTTATGATTGCAAATGGTAAGGAATGTGATTAAAGGCTCTTTTCCTATTTCAAAAGTTTTAGTTTTCGAGGGTAATAGCTATGTCTGTGGAAAAAATGAAGATATTAGACTATTTTATGATTGCACATGGTAAAGAATGTGATTAAAGGCTCTTTTCCTATGTCAAAAGATTTAGTTTTCGAGGGTAATAGCTACGTATGTTGAAAAAATGAAGATATTAGACAATTTTATGATTGCACATGGTAAAGAATGTGATTAAAGGCTCTTTTCCTATTTCAAAAGTTTTAGTTTTCGAGGGTAATAGCTGTGTCTGTGGAAAAAATGAAGATATTAGACTATTTTATGATTGCACATGGTAAAGAATGTGATTAAAGGCTCTTTTCTTATTTCAAAAGTTTTAGTTTTCGAGGGTAATAGCTAATTATCTTGAAAAAATGAAGATATTAAACAATTTTATGATTGCACATGGTAAAGAATGTGATTAAAGGCTCTTTTCCTATGTCAAAAGTTTTAGTTTTCGAGGGTAATAGCTACGTATGTTGAAAAAATGAAGATATTAGACTATTTTATGATTGCAAATGGTAAAGAATGTGATTAAAGGCTCTTCCTATGTCAAAAGTTTTAGTTTTCGAGGGTAATAGCTACGTATGTTGAAAAAATGAAGATATTAGACTATTTTATTATTGCAAATGGTAAAGAATTTATTAAAGCCTCTTTTCCTATGTCAGAAGTTTTAGTTTTCGAGGGTAATAGCTATGTATGTTGGAAAAATGAAGATATTAGACTATTTTATGATTGCACATGGTAAAGAATGTGATTAAAGGCTCTTTTCCTATGTCAAAAGTTTTAGTTTTCGAGGGTAATAGCTTTGACTGTGGAAAAAATGAAGATATTAGACAATTTTATTATTGCACATGGTAAAGAATTTGATTAAAGGCTCTTTTCCTATGTCAAAAGTTTTAGTTTTCGAGGGTAATAGCTTTGTCTGTGGAAAAAATGAAGATATTAGACAATTTTATGATTGCACATGATAAAGAATGTGATTAAAGGCTCTTTTCCTATTTCAAAAGTTTTAGTTTTCGAGGGTAATAGCTAATTATGTTGAAAAAATGAAGATATTAGACTATTTTTTGATTGCACATGGTAAAGAATGTGATTAAAGGCTCTTTTCCTATGTCAAAAGTTTTAGTTTTCGAGGGTAATAGCTACGGGTGTTGAAAAAATGAAGATATTAGACTATTTTATGATTGCACATGGTAAAGAATGTGATTAAAGGCTCTTTTCTATTTCAAAAGTTTTAGTTTTCGAGGGTAATCGCTTTATCTGTGGAAAAAATGAAGATATTAGACAATTTTATGATTGCACATGGTAAAGAATGTGATTAAAGGCTCTTTTCCTATTTCAAAAGTTCTAGTTTTCGAGGGTAATAGCTACGTATGTTGAAAAAATGAAGATATTAGACTATTTTATGACTGCAAATGGTAAAGAACGTGATTAAAGGCTCTTTTCCTATGTCAAAAGTTTTAGTTTTCAAGGGTAATAGCTAAGTATGTTGAAAAAATGAAGATATTAGACTATTTTATGATTGCAAATGGTAAAGAATGTGATTAAAGGCTCTTTTCCTATTTCAAAAGTTTTAGTTTTCGAGTGTAATAGCTATGTCTGTGGAAAAAATGAAGATATTAGACTATTTTATGATTGCATATGGTAAGGAATGTGATTAAAGGCTCCTTTCCTATGTCAAAAGTTTTAGTTTTCGAGGGTAATAGCTACGTATGTTGAAAAAATGAAGATATTAGACAATTTTATGATTGCACATGGTAAAGAATGTGCTTAAAGGCTCTTTTCCTATGTCAAAAGTTTTAGTTTTCGAGGGTAATAGCTACGTATGTTGAAAAAATGAAGATATTAGACTATTTTATGATTGCAAATGGTAAAGAATGTGATTAAAGGCTCTTTTCCTATGTCAAAAGTTTTAGTTTTCGAGGGTAATAGCTACGTAAAAAAGGTAAAGGATACGGCATTAGACTTTACAGTCCGTACCGGCGGTGCTGATCTCCGTTTCTTGGCCCTACAGCCAGGAAGTGCAATGGGGGGCTGGGGGCCAGCCAACCTGTGTTTTCGCACTCCCTTCCTGTTTACCTTCCCCAGATTTCTCCAGGTACCCATTTAGAGCTGGGTCGACTCTGGTTAAGCTTACAGAGTCACGCCACTGACCCCTGTCCCAAACTGAAGAATTGGGTACACTGGGATTCGAACCCGCGTCCTCTCAGACAAGGGATATCGAATCCAGCGCACCAATAGCTACGTATGTTGAAAAAATGAAGATATTAGACTATTATATGATTGCAAATGGTAAAGAATGTGATTAAAGGCTCTTTTCCTATGTCAAAAGTTTTAGTTTTCGAGGGTAATAGCTACATATGTTGTAAAAATGGAGATATTAGACTATTTTATGATTGCAAATGGTAAAGAATGTGATTAAAGGCTCTTTTCCTATGTCAAAAGTTTTAGTGTTCGAGGGTAATAGCTAAGTCTGTGAAAAAAATGAAGATATTAGACTATTTTATGATTGCACATGGTAAAGAATGTGATTAAAGGCTCTTTTCCTATGTCAAAAGTTTTAGTTTTCGAGGGTAATAGCTTTGTCTGTGGAAAAATGAAGATATTAGACAATTTTATGATTGCACATAATAAAGAATGTGATTAAAGGCTCTTTTCCTATTTCAAAAGTTTTAGTTTTCGAGGGTAATAGCTACGTAAGTTGAAAAAATGAAGATATTAGACTATTTTATGATTGCACATGGTAAAGAATGTGATTAAAGGCTCTTTTCCTATGTCAAAAGTTTTAGTTTTCGAGGGTAATAGCTACGTATGTTGAAAAAATGAAGATATTAGACTATTTTATGATTGCAAATGGTAAGGAATATGATTAAAGGCTCTTTTCCTATTTCAAAAGTTTTAGTTTTCGAGGGTAATAGCTATGTCTGTGGAAAAAATGAAGATATTAGACTATTTTATGATTGCAAATGGTAAAGAATGTGATTAAAGGCTCTTTTCCTATGTCAAAAGTTTTAGTTTTCGAGGGTAATAGCTACGTATGTTAAAAAAATGAAGATATTAGACTATTTTATGATTGCAAATGGTAAAGAATGTGATTAAAGGCTCTTTTCCTATGTCAAAAGTTTTAGTTTTCGAGGGTAATAGCTACATATGTTGAAAAAATGGAGATATTAGACTATTTTATGATTGCAAATGGTAAAGAATGTGATTAAAGGCTCTTTTTCTATGGCAAAAGTTTTAGTTTTCGAGGGTAATAGCTAGGTCTGTGAAAAAAATGAAGATACTAGACTATTTTATGATTGCACATGGTAAAGAATGTGATTGAAGGCTCTTTTCCTATGTCAAAAGTTTTAGTTTTCGAGGGTAATAGCTTTGTCTGTGGAAAAAATGAAGATATTAGACAATTTTATGATTGCACATAATAAAGAATGTGATTAAAGGCTCTATTCCTATTTCAAAAGTTTTAGTTTTCGAAAGTAATAGCTACGTATGTTGAAAAAATGAATATATTAGACTATTTTATGATTGCACATGGTAAAGAATGGGATTAAAGGCTCTTTTCCTATGTCAAAAGTTTTAGTTTTCGAGGGTAATAGCTACGTATGTTGAAAAAATGAAGATATTAGACTATTTTATGATTGCAAATGGTAAGGAATGTGATTAAAGGCTCTTTTCCTATTTCAAAAGTTTTAGTTTTCGAGGGTAATAGCTATGTCTGTGGAAAAAATGAAGATATTAGACTATTTTATGATTGCACAGGGTAAAGAATGTGATTAAAGGCTCTTTTGCTATGTCAAAAGTTTTAGTTTTCGAGGGTAATAGCTACGTATGTTGAAAAAATGAAGATATTAGACAATTTTATGATTGCACATGGTAAAGAATGTGATTAAAGGCTCTTTTCCTATGTCAAAAGTTTTAGTTTTCGAGGGTAATAGCTACGTATGTTGAAAAAATGAAGATATTAGTTAATTTTATGATTGCACATGGTAAATAATGTGATTAAAGGCTCTTTTCCTATCTCAAAAGTTTTAGTTTTCGAGAGTAATAGCTACGTATGTTGAAAAAATTAAGATATTAGACAATTTTATGATTGCAAATGGTAAAAAATGTGATTTAAGGCTCTTTTCCTATTTCAAAAGTTTTAGTTTTCGAGAGCAATAGCTACGTATGTTAAAAAAATGAAGATATTAGACTATTTTATGATTTCACATGGTAAAGAATGTGATTAAAGGCTCTTTTCCTATGTCAAAAGTTTTAGCTCTCGAGGGTAATAGCCACGTATATTGAAAAAATGAAGATATTAGACTATTTTTTGATTGCACATGGTAAAGAATGTGATTAAAGGCTCTTTTCCTATGTCAAAAGTTTTAGTTTTCGAGGGTAATAGCTACAGGTGTTGAAAAAATGAAGATATTAGACTATTTTATGATTGCACATGGTAAAGAATGTGATTAAAGGCTCTTTTCCTACTTCAAAAGTTTTAGTTTTCGAGGGTAATAGCTTTATCTGTGGAAAAAATGAAGATATTAGACAATTTTATGATTGCACATGGTAAAGAATGTTATTAAAGGCTCTTTTCCTATTTCAAAAGTTCTAGTTTTCGAGGGTAATAGCTACGTATGTTGAAAAAATGAAGATATTAGACTATTTTATGATTGCAAATGGTAAAGAATGTGATTAAAGGCTCTTAGTAGTATAGGCCCTAACAGTTACTGCGACAAGGATAGGAAATTCAATCCCCGCCCCCTCCCCAGTCCAATCCTCCAATCAACAGTCTTCTAGATGCAAGTGACGCAACATTGCGTTGTCGCAAAGGTAGGTATTTACGAACCTGTATAGGCCCTAACAGTTACTGCGACAAGGATAGGAAATTCAATCCCCGCCCCTCCCCAGCCCAATCCTCCAATCAACAGTCTTCTAGATGCAAGTGACGCAACATTGCGATGTCGCAAAGGTAGGTATTTACGAACCTGTATAGGCCCTAACAGTTTCTGCGACAAGGATAGGCAATTCAAGCCCCGCCCCCTCCCCAGCCCAATCCTCCAATCAGCTGTCTTCTAGATGCAAGTGACGCAACATTGCGATGTCGCAAAGGTAGGTATTTACGAACCTGTATAGGCCCTAACAGTTACTGCGACAAGGATAGGAAATTCAATCCCCGCCCCCTCCCCAGCCCAATCCCCCAATCAACAGTCTTCTAGATGCAAGTGACGCAACATTGCGATGTCGCAAAGGTAGGTATTTACGAACCTGTATAGGCCCTAACAGTTACTGCGACAAGGATAGGAAATTCAAGCCCGCCCCCTCCCCAGCCCAATCGTCCAATCAACTGTCTTCTAGATGCAAGTGACGCAACATTGCGATGTTGCAAAGGTAGGTATTTACGAACCTGGTTGTTATTACACAATATAATCTAGGCTAGTAAATTTTATGCTAGAAAAAATATTTCCAAGAGTAGGTCTAGGTTCTTACTAGCTTCCAATATGGCATAAGTAGTCTGGAGTAAGAAGTAGACATATAAAAATTTATTGTACAGAATAAAAAATATACAAATTAAATAAAATATATACATAAATATAGTTTTCTTGTGAGAAATTCAGGAATACTGGAGGAGAACCCTGTAAAGAAAAAGAATATTTATAATTTGTAGAGATGAAATTAAGAGAGGTATTGCGGAAAAAGGGGACTACATTCTATTTGGCAATCTTGGTAACTACATTCCGATAGTCGGTAAACAAAGGTGTTATTGAAAGCAGGGTTAGACATGTTTTGCAATTGTTGACATTTCAGCATTCCAATAGGTCATTGGATTTTCCAATCAGAATTGTGAAAAGGGGGGATTTCCCAATATTGCGCAAATCTTTAGCAAAAGCTATAAAAGGCAAGGGTTAAAGACTACGGCATCAGTTACAGTTTTGCTTACGATAAGAAAGTGTTCAGTGATTTATTATGGAAAGTGAAAATTTAAACAGTGGAAGTAGTCAGGGTTCTGGACTTTCAGAACCACCAGCGAAAAAGATAAGAGTTTCAATTAATGGTAGTGACGCACAAAACAGTGTTGACTCGCTAGTCCAAACTTTTTTGGATTCTAACGAAAATGATCTCTTCTGACAAGTAGATTTAGATAAACCGGGTCCTTCGAATCAGTTTGGAGGGGCTCATTTTGAATTGAATGGTAGCGACACACAAACCAGTGTTGACTCGCTAGTCCAAAATTTATTAAATGATAACGAAGATGATCTCTTCTTACAAGTAGATTTAGATCAACCGGGTCCTTCTAATCAGTTTGGAGGAGCTCAATTTGAATTGAAAGATCATGCCTTTCACAATTACTTGAGATCATATACCTTTAAATCCAATGTCGCCTTTAAGACCCAAAGATCTGGCGAACTAGTCAATGTTTTGCGCCAAACTATCCGTGGAATAATACGGCAAATTCAAGAAGAAGAACGTACTAGCGTAAGAGCTCAACTGGCAGTTAATGCAATTTTTAGCCGGGAAGATGAAGAGGATAGAACTGTCCCTTTGCTTTCGTACATGGAACGTTTTGATAGAGGCGGGGATATAGATACAGAAATTGACAAATGCATCACAAAAATCAATGAATCGGCGGAAAAGTATGCAGAAAATGGGAGTGGATTTTCACTTACGGGAATCCGGAGTCTTGACATTCATATTGCGAAATTTGACGGGGATTTTCCCATTCCCGCTGGCCGGAACGGTCCTCCAGTTCCGCAAGCCCTTGCTAGCAAAAAAGGAATTTTACAAATGCGGTTCGACCAAGGATTACAATGTTTCAAATGGTCGGTCTTGGCAGCGGGACATCAAGTTTTAAAATACAATTCTAGTCAGTCTAATTTACTAGAGTTAAATAGGAATGGGCTAGAAGGAAGTCATGGAGAACCCGGTATTTTTCCAACCGTTACATTCAATTGTTTTGAGGGAAAATGGCCAATCAAAATTAGCGATATCTCAAAATGGGAGCAAGAAAACGCCTCCGCCTCAGTAGGGATATGCGTATTACATTATAATGAACTACAGAAAGCAATTTGTCCAATTCGTGCTCCATCTAACTCTAATGTAAAATATTATGCCTATTTACTGTACGGATAGTCAGATAATGCAGACTACGCACATTTTTGGCCTATCGTAAATCTAAGTCGTTTACTATCTTCAGGAAAAACAGCGCGATTCTATTGCCCATACTGCCTGTCACCATCAAGGACTGAAGATAAATTAAACCAACATATCGAAGCCTGCTCTCCTCACGGTTTACAAACAGTATCTATGCCAAAGGGCGAAAAAGCAATAATTGAATTTAAGGATTTGTACAATAAAATGCCATTTCAATATAGAATTTTTGTAGATTTCGAGTCGATCATCAAAAAAGTTGACGAACCTATTCGAAAAGGAATAATTTCAGAGCACCGGCCAGCAGCGTACGCACATGCCGTCGTCAAATACGGTAAAAAACTTGAAAAATACCGAGAAACCTATGGTCCAAATTGCCACATTGACGGCATGATATTACTCATTCAAGACGCACAAAACTGCTTAGACGAAATATATGATACTTTTCACGAGATGATAATTACTGAAAAAGATAGTCATAAATTTCAAGAGACCAATTGTGGTATATGTGAAAAACCCCTGATCGAAATACCGAAACAAGTAGGAGATAGAACAGTCAGACACCACTGCCATCATATTAAAGGACCGAATTTTGAATGTCTAGCTCACTCGACATGTAACACCGTCTTAAGACATAAGCGGTATATTCCGGTTGGGTTCCATAATTTAAGTTATGACATAAAACATGTTTTGGAAGCCCTTTCACAAATTGAAGGTTTTAATTTACAGTACGAACCACTGGCTAAATCAAGCGAAAAATTTCTCACCTTAAAAATTAAGCTGGTCCCGGAGCCTTGAAAATAACCAAGAACGCCGCTATTCAATTCTCTTCTTTGACACTTTTGCATTCCTGCCAAAATCCTTGGAAAATTTGATTGCAGTACTAAAGGCTTAAGATCTACAGTCTTTCCAAATCATACGACAGAAATTTTCAAATGATCATCAATACAATCTACTTACACAAAAGGGTGTGTTCCCGTATAGTTATATGGATGAATTTACACGGTTTGAAGAACCAAGTTTACCATCTCAAGCATCTTTTTATGATGATCTCAACCAAAAGGACATAAGTACAGAAGAATACGCTTTTGCGCAAAAAGTTTGGGATGTCTTCGGGTGCAAAAATTTGTGGCATTATTGCGGAGTTTATCTTGCATCAGATGTGTTAACTCTAGCCGATGTTTTTATGACCTTTGTTGAAGATGTACTAGATCTTTATAGTTTAGACCCAAATGCATATTTTTCAACACCATCTTTAGCATACCAACTAATGTTGAAATTTGCAGCTCCACATAAAATCCACTTAATTGAAGATTTAGAAATTCATCTTAAGATTGAAAAAGCTATATATGGTGGTCTGGTATTCCATAATGATCGGTACATCCAATGTAACCCTACTCATCCTGATAATCCGAGCTATGGTTTGTGTTTAGATCATAATGGACTATATGGAAACTGCATGTCGAATTATAAAATGCCCATTGGTGACTATAAAATTTTAGAATCTCAGGATTACCCCGACTTTTCTACTATAAAAGAGAATGGAGAGTATGGCTATTTTGTGACAGTTAGTGGAGAAATTCCACGAGAATTCCACGACTATTATCAAATGATGCCACACCCTATTTCCAGACAGAAAATCCGTTTTGAAGATTTATCCCCATACAACCAAAAACGCATAAAGGAAGACAAGATCCCATGGACGTCA
The DNA here is from genome assembly GCF_032884065.1 of Artemia franciscana. Classification (NCBI taxonomy): domain Eukaryota; kingdom Metazoa; phylum Arthropoda; class Branchiopoda; order Anostraca; family Artemiidae; genus Artemia; species Artemia franciscana. Next base: position 17,407 of record NW_027063577.1, read on the forward strand.
ACAAATAAATTGCTCGCATCTTTTGGCTACAGAAAGGAAATTACCCTACACCATACATACTTGAAATTTATACTCAATCATCATTTTCATCTAGATCATATCCATAACGTAATTCAGTTCAAACAGGAATTTTTTATGAAACCGTATATTGACCATTTTATGGAAAGAAGATCACAAACAAAATCTAAAACGAAGAGTGAGCTCTATAAGCTATTTAACAACACGATTTTTGGGAAATCTGTAGAGCAAGTACGAAAAAGGACGTCGTGTATAGTTACAACAGATCTGAAAACTACAAGACGTCTGGTTGGAGACTGTAATATATCTTCTTTCTCAATAGTTAATGAGAATCTTGCGCTGATATTAAGAAAAAAGAGACATGCCCTCCTGAACAAAAATATTGCAGCTGGTGCAGCCATCTTATCTATATCCAAGAAAATTATGGCTGAGACATTTTGGGACAATTTAGTTCCATATTATGGTGGGCCTCTTTCTGGTAGAATTTATTTAGCTTACTCAGATACCGACTCAGTCTTTATTAAGATATTTACAAGGGATTTAGTCGGCGATTTGACATCCCCATCCCTCCGACCTATCATAGATTTTTCCAATTGGGACCCCATCAAATATCCCCATCTGGTAAATAGCCAGAAGAAGAATGAATTTGGCAGACTTAAAAACGAACTAGGAAGCGATACATTCATAGAATTAATCGCCGCTTCGCCTAAATACTATTGTGTTGTAACGCAGAACGAGAAATTAAAGAAGGCTGCCAAAGGAACATCAAAACATCTGATGAAGAAATATCTAACGGCGGAAAGATTTAAAGAAGCTGTTTTTGAAGGAAGGGTCATTAGAACTACAACAAACGCCATAAGATCTCTCAAGTTGAAATTATATACAATGGAAGTTGTCCGTACTGCCATCTCTGGTTTTTCGGACAAAGTATATATTTTTGATGATGGGATCACTACCCTTCCTCTTGGACATTACAAAATTGAAGAAATGAAGTGATCTCAGATATGATTGACATTTTCAAAAACAAATTTAGTATTGTATAGAAAGTGCTAGTGAAAATATGTATACTACGGTTAGTTTTCTTTGTGAGTGTTTAGAAATCCTATGTCAGAAGTTTATAGTAAGATATAAATGCAAGTGTAAAACATTTATGGACTATAACAATTGGAACATTTTAAATAGTCGAGTGTGTATTTCATGCAATTCTTTACCTGAGCTACAGATAAGGCTCTTAGAAAACGGAAGAGAATGTAAATGCAGCAAAACAACAATTTTGGACGTTTTAACGTTGGATGCAAAATTAGCACAATCTTTTAATCCATTATTGTGAAGACTGCAAGAACTTTCTAAAAGACATTTACAACCAACACTTTTTTTTTCTCTTCAAAGAACTGGATATAGATAATCTAAAAGAGGAGTGGATAATCTTGAAAAGTGTCAGTTTAAAGAAAAAAAGCAATCAGTCAACATGTTTAAAATTGAAACACCATTTCGGATGATTATTGCAGGCCCATCGATGTCGGGGAAAAGTGTTTTCATATCTAAATTAATTAAAGAAAACGAAAAACTATTTGAAAAGCCTCCGAGAGAAATTTACTATTGTTATCGAATGTGGCAGACAATCTATGATAAAATAAAAGAAGAAATGCCATATGTCCATTTTATTCAGAACTTTGAGATTCTTGAGAACCTCAAGTCAAATTCTTTAGTGATTTTTGATGACTTTGCAACGCACATGGAAAAGTACTCTGAAAAGCTGTTGGATTTATGGACAGTCGAATCCCATCATATGAACATTTCAGTGATAATAGTATTGCATAATCTTTTTCAACAAACAAAAAGTATTCGAACGATAAGCTTAAATACAAATATATTTGTATTATTTCGACAAGCACGAGATCAATCCTCTATTACAGCTTTAGGGAAACAAATGTTCCCAGGAAACTCTCGCTATTTATTGGACAGCTATAAAATGGCAACCGATAAACCTTTTGGATACTTATTTATAAATTTGAATAGCAAGGATAGAAATCTTATGCTAACAAGTAACATTTTCGAAAAAGAAGCAACAGTATATCTACCATACGCATTGAAAAAGTGACACTAGTCTTGAAGATGGAACGAATGAAGCAACTTCATCCTTTTGTAGAGGTTTTAGCTAAAGCTAAACCCAAGCTAAGACGTGCTTTATTACAAAATTTGGACAAAGATTTTGTGAAAGCATTTGCAGAACTTTGTTTAAATATCACCAATTCAAACATTTCGATGCCATTATGTCAAAAGAAACGGTGCTGTCAACATCGTAAAATTATCCGTGATTTATCAGTTAAAAAGAAGAATATTAAACAGAAGCGCTCGAAATTAGTGCAACAAGGAAGTGGCTTTTTTGGTGTATTATTACCAATTATTGGAAGTTTAATTGGATCTCTACTTACCAGAAATGGCAGCAGTTCGACCGTACAAGCTCATTCCACTGGAGACAGCTATTCAGCCAAGGCAGCGCTTTGAATATGAGATGGCTGATTTCTTGAATAACGATTCCATATCTGATTCTGAAAAATTACTTTTATTTCAATCTGCAATGTCTCGCCTTCAAAAGTATCGAAGTTATATGACAAAACCAATTAAAGTGGATGTTGTTTCAAAACCTAGCCTACCCTCAGAACCGCAACCCAGCGGACCGCAAGTATCACGACGGGACCCAACCGCGGTAAATCAGAATCTGGGCCTGTGCGCTGCGCCGGTAAATCAAAATCACGGTCCGGGTGTGGCGGAACCTTTTTCACCACAGGCGAGCACACAAGAGTATGAAGGTCTTTTTGAAAAGTTCCCTGTATCCTACCGACAGTCTGCACAATTATTATATCATCACTTGCATGAACTGGATGGATTTGAAATTGAACGTGGATTTAACAATATAAAAATTCACGATAAGCTCTATAATGCAACAGATTTATTAACGGACCTGATTTCGAATAGGAAGTCACGATATGCTATTGATTCAAACATTATAAACTTTTTAGCTGACAGCAATATCCCTCTCAGTCTAATCAGAAATAAAGGCATTTTAAAAGACGTACAAAATTTAAGAAGAATCAGTTCAGAACAAGTCACTGAAAGTGACGGATCTTTTGCAAGTGTCAACTCTACAGTTCTCGAGTCACCAAGCCAGTCACCAATCAAATCGAGACAACGATTCAAGACTGGTACTCTTAGAAGTCATTATCGACGACCATCAAAAAGCCCAACACAGATTTCATTACTAAGCAAATGGCAAAAAATTTAAAGCAAGTTTATGAAAATATTGGCAAGTTTGGTGCTCTTTCCTCACCACGCCGTCTTGCATTGGCTGCAAATACATCTCAACAAGAAGCTCAAAAGTTTTTGGAGAAGCAAGAGTCCTATACTTTGCATAGGAGAGCTGTTAGACCGAAACATTTTAGAAAACCTATAGCACTATACCCCTTTGAGATCGCTCAAGCAGATTTAATGAGTTTGGATGGATCTTATGCCAAGCATAATGCACCGTACAAGTTTTTACTGGTCATTATTGATGTTTTTTCACGCAGACTTTTTGTAAAGCCACTGAAAAGTAAGCATGGAAGTGAAGTTGCAAAACAATTGGAGCAAGTGTTTTCTGAACAGACATTTAAAAAGATTCACGTCGATAGAGGAAAAGAATTTTTGAATCCAAGTGTGAAAAAGACTCTTGAAAAGTATCAAATTGAACTCTATCATACCCATAGTCATCTGAAAGCTACAATAGTTGAAAGAAGCATACGTACACTTCGTTCTCATCTAAGTGCATTTTGTACTCATTTTAATACATTTTCTTTTGTACCAAGACTTGACTTAATTGTTTCTCAGTATAATGATTCACCGCATCGTAGCCTTGGAAATTTAGCACCGAATCAAGTAAACTTACAAAATACACCTTATATTTCTGATTTTATGTATGGAAAAAGTGAAAGCAAGCAGAAAAGGCTTAGAAATCAATTACAAGTTGGACAAAGTGTTAGAATCTTACGTGGTAAAGGAATCTTTGAGAAAGGACAGTTTAATTTTAGCAAAGAAATTTTTCGAATTGCTAGTGTTCAATCCACAGATCCAGTCACATTTAAATTAGTGGATTTGTCAGATGAGCCTGTTCTCGGATGTTTTTATCAGAGTGGACTACAAAAAGTTCAAGAGCCCGATGAATACGTTATAGATAAAGTACTTAAACGGCGAACATATCGTGGAGTTAAACAGTTGCTTGTCAGTTGGCTAGGATACCCCATCTCTTTCAACACTTGGATAAACGCAGATCAAGCTAGAAATGTCGATTGAATCCTTCAATGTTTCATTTAGTTCGGACGTCCCAGACCCTGTTTATGATCAAACAAACAAGATTGCAGATTTCCTGACAAAGCTTAACCCCCCGATTGTGCTTCAAGGATCAGGATGGAAAATGGCCTTGGTATCCCTCCATTTAACCAACTCTTTCGATTCTTTGAGACAAGATCAAGACCATTTTTTCAAATTGTTTCGATTTTTTGGTGATAGCAAAGACCCAAGCAAACGTTTAGGCACTAAAATAACGCTTCCAAAGAAAAAGCGGTACAATACAATTCCTGAGATTATCAAAGACATGAATAATTTGGTTTATACCGGCAAAGACTCGGTTAATTTTCACTACAATAAACTATATGATCGAGTCTATATACTGGGACTAAAAGTCGGCGAATCCTGCTATCTTAGTGATGGTTTGCGAGAAGTTCTTGGATACAAAGAAAACATTATTGAGCCAGAACAGGACTTTATTACCAGTGGAATTCAATCTTTGTGTACACGGACATTGTTCAGCGTTCACGTATTGGAAATACATCTGCTCCCATCCTAAGAATTCTCCCGAGAAAAACGACAAACGAGGAAGTGATTAGCTATTCGTTCCAGCCACTTATTTATTTAGATATAAGTAGACAAAACATTGAAATTGTTCATTTTAGTTTTAGAACTGAAAAGAATAACATCATACCCATTAATAGAGGACTAATCTCGCTAACAGTCGAATTTAGAAAAGATGAATAGCCGTAGACAATTTATTTGTCCCTCTTTAGACTGTTTTGTGAAAACAATACAAAATGGAGGTGGAATGGATTACTATCAAGGAAAAGCTGCACCTATGGTTGGATATGGTGCCTTTAGCCAATTTTTTGGAAAAATGATGCGATTTGCCATACCTCTTTTAAGAAAATTTGTTGTTCCTGTGGCGTCTGATATTGTTGGCAATACAATCACTGACTTTGAAAAAGGACAAGATTTTGGTTCATCTTTGAAAAGAAATATACAAAATAAAGTACAAGACATTACGGAAAGTATGAAACAACGTGGAAGTGGTATAAGTAGACCACGTAAACGAAAATTGATCAGTTTGCATCGATCCAAGGTGAAAGCAAGACCTATCCGGAAAATTAAGCGCTCAAAAGCAGATTTTTTTGGCGAAAAATGAGTTTCCTTCCAACCGAAGACAGTGTGCCCTCAGTTAGTTCAGCCATCAGCTATTTTCAAAGCCCAAATGTTGATGTATCTGTCAAGTCTGCATATTTTGATCCAATCTACCCAGTAGTCCCTTTATCAGATGGCTCACCTATTCACTTTCGCTTTTCAAGCAATGAAAACTATTATTCTGATATGCGAAACAGTATTTTAGAGTTAAAAGTCAAAGTTTTTGCATCAGATGGAAATCTTGTAACCGATAGCGACAATGTTTCATACGATGATGGGGGCATTATGAATACTTTATTCCAAAACATTCAAGTATTTGTCAATGATACGCTTGTATCGAGTGGTAATTCGTTAAGTGCCTACACTTCATTCGCATCGTATACATTATTAACGCCAAACAGTACAAAAAAAATCGCGCGGTTCAAACTATGGTTCTTACACAAAAGAAGATGGTACTTTGGATCCTAAATTGGCGGTACTCGCCACTGAAACTTTACACCTTGCTGCGCGACCATCGCACGATTTCTTCCAACTAAATCAGTTTATACCACCTGGATTAAAAATTGACATAAAGTTTTCCCCATCATTGCCTAGATTCGTTTTTCGAAAACTCGAAAAAGCCGCTCCTGATGTTAAACTTACAATAAGTGAAGCAGTTTTACATATCCGAAAAGTAAAAATTGTATCCTCGCTAGCGTTGGCAGTAGAAAAGATCAAAGCAAGCGGAAGTAATCTGAAAATTATGATTCCAAAACTGATGCCTACAGCTAGAATTATTCCAACTGGAAGTCTCTCTTTTGCTGAAAGTTCATTGACGACATATGGACATCTCCCTTCAAAAGTTATTCTTGGCCTTGTAAAAACGTTGAATCAGCTGGGAAGCTACGAATCAAGCCCGTTTAAATTTGAGCTTTTTCATCTATCTTCTCTGCATCTTAAAGTGAATGGACAGCCAATTTAGTCACTAAACTTTTTTGATCAGAGTTATAGACTTCTTTATGAAATGAGCATGCGAACTTTGGGAGGAGACGAAACAACTTTTGAAAATGGACTATCCTATGATAAATTGATACGTGATTCTTCCCTTATATGCTTGGATATTTCTGGAACTCCAGACCTATCTCTTATTAAAGACGGAACAATTCGATTAGACCTCACTTTTTCATAAGCTACAGATGCGTCTGTTAGCCTTATAATTATCGGATTTCAAGAGACATTTTTGGAAATTGACAAATCAGGAGCTGTATTTCTCCCGATTGCACCATGAATACGAATCAAGTGCTAGCTGTTTTAAAAAAGGACATTGTTGCTAAACAATACAAAAGTTTCTGCTTACCTTCCGACTTTCTTGATCGTCTTACATTTACCAGCTTCCCGACAATCATCGTGGTGAATACCAGTCCATCTAGGCTGCTTTTTGGTCATTGGATTGGTTTACTTCTGATGTCCCGGAAGACGATTGAGGTTTTTGACACCTACGGAAGAAATTATTCTGAATGGAAAAATATTGGACAATTTGTAGACAGATTTGAAATAGTGACTCAGAATCGAAGAAAAATTCAAAATACAATGACTATGGCTTGTGGATTTCATGTATTAGTGTTTATTCTTTTACGCTTACGTCGTTATTCATTTCAAAGTATTGTTAATATTTTTACACCTAATTCGTTGTGGAATGATTTTTTAAGTGAGAATATTATTGTGAAATTCTTTAATGTTGATTTTAAAGCATTGTCTCCGTTCTGTATTGATAAGCATTGTGAACAAGTATCGCTTTCTTATTAAATTTTTGTATCGATCAGCTTTGTTCAATAAAAGTTTTAAAGTGAAAAATGTGTTTATAGAAAGTTAGACATTTGAGACAACAAAGTATAAACATAAGTGGTTGAAAACTGGACCTTCTACGTACTTTTCTGGTGGAGGATCAAACCCAAGTCCGATATGAAAAGTTGGATATGCAAGTCCAATCTAGAAAATATAGTCCAAATTGTATCTAGCCTAGGTAGATTTCTCTATTCAGACTTTGCATATCTTTAACAGCAGGTACTAGTTGAAGTACAGTCTAATTTTCTAAAACCTACCTATACTAGAAAATATAATGTAAAAAAAAAAAACTTACCTCTTTTGAATAAAGTCTATCCATAGTTGTGTGTTTGTATTCACAGTCTAATACAAAATTGTTGCAAGTCCACATTTCACAATAAATCCAACGTATGAACAACGTTTTGGTTGCAATCTTTTCACCGCTAGCTGTGTTGAAACAAACGTATGAACGATTGCCGGGATCGTCCGCTATCTGCGGAGAATCTAGTTTAGTTTAAAATTGTATCTTGTCACACGTAATTTTTCCATGTCTTTAATTAGGAATACGCGAATAAGGCATAAAAATTAAGAGTAATGTGGGGAAAAAGGGTAGAGAATGGAGGATCATTTAGTATAGGCTTAATTATACCTCCTAAATACTTATGCCATATTGGAAGCTAGGAAAAACCTAGACCTACTCTTAGAAATATTTTTTCTAGCATAAAATTTACTAGCCTAGACTATATTGTGTAATAACCACCAGGTTCGTAAATACCTACCTTTGCGACATCGCAATGTTGCGTCACTTGCATCTAGAAGACAGTTGATTGGAGGATTGGGCTGGGGAGGGGGCGGGCTTGAATTTCCTATCCTTGTCGCAGTAACTGTTAGGGCCTATACAGGTTCGTAAATACCTACCTTTGCGACATGGCAATGTTGCGTCACTTGCATCTAGAAGACTGTTGATTGGAGGATTGGGCTGGGGAGGGGGCGGGGTTTGAATTTCCTATCCTTGTCGCAGTAACTGTTAGGGCCTATACTACTGCTCTTTTCCTATGTCAAAAGTTTTAGTTTTCGAGGGTAATAGCTACGTATGTTGAAAAAATGAAGATATTAGACTATTTTATGATTGCAAATGGTAAAGAATGTGATTAAAGGCTCCTTTCCTTATGTCAAAAGTTTTAGTTTTCGAAGGTAGTAGCTAAGTATGTTGAAAAAATGAAGATATTAGACTATTTTATGATTGCAAATGGTAAAGAATGTGATTAAAGGCTCTTTTCCTATTTCAAAAGTTTTAGTTTTCGAGGGTAATAGCTATGTCTGTGGAAAAAATGAAGATATTAGACTATTTTATGATTGCATATGGTAAAGAATGTGATTAAAGGCTCCTTTCCTATGTCAAAAGTTTTAGTTTTCGAGGGTAATAGCTACGTATGTTGAAAAAATGAAGATATTAGACAATTTTATAATTGCACATGGTAAAGAATGTGCTTAAAGGCTCTTTTCCTATGTCAAAAGTTTTAGTTTTCGAGGGTAATAGATACGTATGTTGAAAAAATGAAGATATTAGACTATTTTATGATTGCAAATGGTAAAGAATGTGATTAAAGGCTCTTTTCCTATGTCAAAAGTTTTAGTTTTCGAGGGTAATAGCTACGTATGTTGAAAAAATGAAGATATTAGACTATTTTATGATTGCAAATGGTAAAGAATGTGATTAAAGGCTCTTTTCCTATGTCAAAAGTTTTAGTTTTCGAGGGTAATAGCTACATATGTTGAAAAAATGGAGATATTAGACTATTTTATGATTGCAAATGGTAAAGAATGTGATTAAAGGCTCTTTTCCTATGTCAAAAGTTTTAGTTTTCGAGGGTAATAGCTAGGTCTGTGAAAAAATGAAGATATTAGACTATTTTATGATTGCACATGGAAAAGAATGTGATTAAAGGCTCTTTTCCTATGTCAAAAGTTTTAGTTTTCGAGGGTAATAGCTTTGTCTGTGGAAAAAATGAAGATATTAGACAATTTTATGATTGCACATAATAAAGAATGTGATTAAAGGCTCTTTTCCTATTGCAAAAGTTTTAGTTTTCTAGGGTAATAGCTACGTATGTTGAAAAAATGAAGATATTGGACTATTTTATGATTGCACATGGTAAAGAATGTGATTAAAGGCTCTTTTCCTATGTCAAAAGTTTTAGTTTTCGAGGGTAATAGCTACGTATGTTGAAAAAATAAAGATATTAGACTATTTTATGATCGCAAATTGTAAGGAATGTGATTAAAGGCTCTTTTCCTATTTCAAAAGTTTTAGTTTTCGAGGGTAATAGCTATGTCTGTGGAAAAAATGAAGATATTAGACTATTTTATGATTGCACATGGTAAAGAGTGTGATTAAAGGCTCTTTTCCTATGCCAAAAGTTTTATTTTCGAGGGTAATAGCTACGTATGTGGAAAAAATGAAGATATCAGTTAATTTTATGATTGCACATGGTAAAGAATGTGATTAAAGGCTCTTTTCCTATCTCAAAAGTTTTAGTTTTCGAGGGTAATAGCTAGGTCTGTGAAAAAATGAAGATATTAGACTATTTTATGATTGCACATGGAAAAGAATGTGATTAAAGGCTCTTTTCCTATGTCAAAAGTTTTAGTTTTCGAGGGTAATAGCTTTGTCTGTGGAAAAAATGAAGATATTAGACAATTTTATGATTGCACATAATAAAGAATGTGATTAAAGGCTCTTTTCCTATTGCAAAAGTTTTAGTTTTCTAGGGTAATAGCTACGTATGTTGAAAAAATGAAGATATTGGACTATTTTATGATTGCACATGGTAAAGAATGTGATTAAAGGCTCTTTTCCTATGTCAAAAGTTTTAGTTTTCGAGGGTAATAGCTACGTATGTTGAAAAAATGAAGATATTAGACTATTTTATGATCGCAAATTGTAAGGAATGTGATTAAAGGCTCTTTTCCTATTTCAAAAGTTTTAGTTTTCGAGGGTAATAGCTATATCTGTGGAAAAAATGAAGATATTAGACTATTTTATGATTGACATGGTAAAGAGTGTGATTAAAGGCTCTTTTCCTATGCCAAAAGTTTTATTTTTCGAGGGTAATAGCTACGTATGTCGAAAAAATGAAGATATCAGTTAATTTTATGATTGCACATGGTAAAGAATGTGATTAAAGGCTCTTTTCCTATCTCAAAAGTTTTAGTTTTCGAGGGTAATAGCTACGTGTGTTGAAAAAATTAAGATATTAGACTATTTTATGATTGCAAATGGTAAAAAATGTGATTTAAGGCTCTTTTCCTATGTCAAAAGTTTTAGTTTTCGAGAGTAATAGCTACGTATGTTAAAAAAATGAAGATATTAGACTATTTTATGATTGCACATGGTAAAGAATGTGATTAAAGGCTCTTTTCCTATGTCAAAAGTTTTAGCTTTCGAGGGTAATAGCTACGTATGTTGAAAAAATGAAGATATTAGACAATTTTATGATTGCACATGGTAAAAAATGTGATTAAAGGCTCTTTTCCTATTTCAAAAGTTTTAGTTTTCGAGGGTAATAGCTACGTATGTTGAAAAAATGAAGATATTAGACCATTTTATGATTGCAAATGGTAAAGAATGTGAGTAAAGGCTCTTTTCCTATTTCAAAAGTTTTAGTTTTCGAGGGTAATAGCTACGTATGTTGAAAAAATGAAGATACTAGACAATTTTATGATTGCACATGGTAAAGAATGTGATTAAAGGCTCTTTTCCTATTTCAAAAGTTTTAGTTTTCGAGGGTAATAGCTACGTATGTTGAAAAAATGAAGATATTAGACTATTTTATGATTGCAAATGGTAAAAAATGTGATTAAAGGCTCATTTCCTATTTCAAAAGTTTTAGTTTTCGAGGGTAATAGCTACGTATGTTGAAAAAATGAAGATATTAGACTATTTTATGATTGCAAATGGTAAAGAATGTGATTAAAGGCTCTTTTCCAATGTCAAAAGTTTTAGTTTTCGAGGGTAATAGCTACGTATGTTGAAAAAAATGAAGATATTAGACTATTTTATGATTGCAAATGGTAAAGAATGTGATTAAAGGCTCTTTTCCTATGTCAAAAGTTTTAGTTTTCGAGGGTAATAGCTACGTATTTTGAAAAAATGAAGATATTAGACTATTTTATGATTGCAAATGGTAAAGAATGTGATTAAAGGCTCTTTTCCTATTTCAAAAGTTTTAGTTTTTGGGGGTAATAGCTATGTCTGTGGAAAAAATGAAGATATTAGACTATTTTATGATTACAAATGGTAAAGAATGTGATTAAAGGCTCTTTTCCTATTTCAAAAGTTTTAGTTTTCGAGGGTAATAGCTTTGTCTGTGGAAAAAATGAAGATATTAGACTATTTTATGATTGCACATGGTAAAGAATGTGATTAAAGGCTCTTTTCCTATTTCAAAAGTTTTAGTTTTCGAGGGTAAGAGCTACGTATGTTGAAAAAATGAAGATATTAGACTATTTTATGATTGCAAATGGTAAAGAATGTGATTAAAGGCTCTTTTCCTATTTCAAAAGTTTTAGTTTTCGAGGGTAATAGCTATGTCTGTGGAAAAAATGAAGATATTAGACTATTTTATGATTACAAATGGTAAAGAATGTGATTAAAGGCTCTTTTCCTATTTCAAAAGTTTTAGTTTTCGAGGGTAATAGCTTTGTCTGTGGAAAAAATGAAGATATTAGACAATTTTATGATTGCACATGGTAAAGAATGTGATTAAAAGCTCTTTTCCTATTTCAAAAGTTTTAGTTTTCGGGGGTAAGAGCTACGTATGTTGAAAAAATGAAGATATTAGACTATTTTATGATTGCAAATGGTAAAGAATGTGATTAAAGGCTCTTTTGCTATTCCAAAAGTTTTAGTTTTCAAGGGTAATAGCTATGTCTGTGGAAAAAATGAAGATATTAGACTATTTTATGATTGCAAATGGTAAAGAATGTGATTAATGGCTCTTTTCCTATGTCAAAAGTTTTAGTTTTCGAGGGTAATAGCTACGTATGTTGAAAAAATGAAGATATTAGACTATTTTATTATTGCAAATGGTAAAGAATGTGATTAAAGGCTCTTTTCCTATTTCAAAAGTTTTAGTTTTCGAGGGTAATAGCTATGTCTGTGGAAAAAATGAAGATATTAGACAATTTTATGATTGCACATGGTAAAGAATGTGATTAAAAGCTCTTATCCTATGTCAAAAGTTTTAGTTTTCGAGGGTAATAGCTACGTATGTTGAAAAAATGAAGATATTAGACTATTTTATGATTGCACATGGTAAAGAATGTGATTAAAGGCTCTTTTCCTATTTCACAAGTTTTAGTTTTCGAGGGTAATAGCTACGTATGTTGAAAAAATGAAGATATTAGACTATTTTATGATTGCACATGGTAAAAAATGTGATTAAAGGCTCTTTTCCTATTTCAAAAGTTTTAGTTTTGGGGGTAAGAGCTACGTATGTTAAAAAAATGAAGATATTAGACTATTTTATGATTGCAAATGGTAAAGAATGTGATTAAAGGCTCTTTTCCTATTTCAAAAGTTTTAGTTTTCGAGGGTAATAAATACGTATGTTGAAAAAATGAAGATATTAGACTATTTTATGGTTGCACATGGTAAAAAACTTGATTAAAGGCTCTTTTCCTATTTCAAAAGTATTAGTTTTTGAGGGTAATATCTATGTCTGTGGAAAAAATGAAGATATTAGACTATTTTATGATTGCATATGGTAAAGAATGTGATTAAAGGCTCTTTTCGTATTTCAAAAGTTTTAGTTTTCGAGGATAATAGCTACGTATGTTGAAACAATGAATATATTAGACAATTTTATGATTGCACATGGTAAAGAGTGTGATTAAAGGCTCTTTTCCTATTTCAAAAGTTTTAGTTTTCGAGGGTAATAGCTACGTATGTTGAAAAATGAAGATATTAGACAATTTTATGATTGCACATGGTAAAGAATGTGATTAAAGGCTCTTTTCCTATGTCAAAAGTTTTAGTTTTCGAGGGTAATAGCTACGTATGTTGAAAAAATTAAGATATTAGACTATTTTATGATTGCAAATGGTAAAGAATGTGATTAAAGGCTCTTTTCCTATTTCAAAAGTTTTTGTTTTCGAGGGTAATAGCTACGTATGTTGAAAAAATTAAGATATTAGACTATTTTATGATTGCAAATGGTAAAGAATGTGATTAAAGGCTCTTTTCCTATGTCAAAAGTTTTAGTTTTCGAGGGTAATAGCTATGTATGTTGAAAAAAATGAAGATATTAGACTATTTTATGATTGCAAATGGTAAAGAATGTGATTAAAGGCTCTTTTGCTATTTCAAAAATTTTAGTTTTCAAGGGTAATAGCTATGTCTGTGGAAAAATAAAGATATTAGACTATTTTATGATTGCAAATGGTAAAGGATGTGGTTAATGGCTCTTTTCCTATGTCAAAAGTTTTAGTTTTCGAGGGTAATAGCTACGTATGTTGAAAAAATGAAGATATTAGACTATTTTATTATTGCAAATGGTAAAGAATGTGATTAAAGGCTCTTTTCCTATTTCAAAAGTTTTAGTTTTCGAGGGTAATAGCTATGTCTATGGAAAAAATGAAGATATTAGACTATTTTATGATTGCAAATGGTAAAGAATGTGATTAAAGGCTCTTTTCCTATGTCAAAAGTTTTAGTTTTCGAGGGTAATAGCTATGTATGTTGAAAAAATGAAGATATTAGACTATTTTATGATTGCACATGGTAAAAAATGTGATTAAAGGCTCTTTTCCTATTTCAAAAGTTTTAGTTTTCGAGGGTAATAGCTATGTCTGTGGAAAAAATGAAGATATTAGACTATTTTATGATTGCACATGGTAAAGAATGTGATTAAAGGCTCTTTTCGTATTTCAAAAGTTTTAGTTTTCGAGGGTAATAGCTACGTATGTTGAAAAAATGAAGATATTAGACAATTTTATGATTGCACATGGTAAAGAGTGTGATTAAAGGCTCTTTTCCTATTTCAAAAGTTTTAGTTTTCGAGGGTAATAGCTACGTATGTTGAAAAATGAAGATATTAGACAATTTTATGATTGCACATGGTAAAGAATGTGATTAAAGGCTCTTTTCCTACGTCAAAAGTTTTTGTTTTCGAGGGTAATAGCTACGTATGTTGAAAAAATGAAGATATTAGACTATTTTATGATTGCAAATGGTAAAGAATGTGATTAAAGGCTCTTTTCCTATTTCAAAAGTTTTAGTTTTCGAGGGTAATAGCTTTGTCTGTGGAAAAAATGAAGATATTAGACAATTTTATGATTGCACATGGTAAAGAATGTGATTAAAAGCTCTTTTCCTATTTCAAAAGTTTTAGTTTTCGGGGGTAAGAGCTACGTATGTTGAAAAAATGAAGATATTAGACTATTTTATGATTGCAAATGGTAAAGAATGTGATTAAAGGCTCTTTTGCTATTCCAAAAGTTTTAGTTTTCAAGGGTAATAGCTATGTCTGTGGAAAAAATGAAGATATTAGACTATTTTATGATTGCAAATGGTAAAGAATGTGATTAATGGCTCTTTTCCTATGTCAAAAGTTTTAGTTTTTGAGGGTAATAGCTACGTATGTTGAAAAAATGAAGATATTAGACTATTTTATTATTGCAAATGGTAAAGAATGTGATTAAAGGCTCTTTTCCTATTTCAAAAGTTTTAGTTTTCGAGGGTAATAGCTATGTCTGTGGAAAAAATGAAGATATTAGACAATTTTATGATTGCACATGGTAAAGAATGTGATTAAAAGCTCTTTTCCTATGTCAAAAGTTTTAGTTTTCGAGGGTAATAGCTACGTATGTTGAAAAAATGAAGATATTAGACTATTTTATGATTGCACATGGTAAAGAATGTGATTAAAGGCTCTTTTCCTATTTCACAAGTTTTAGTTTTCGAGGGTAATAGCTACGTATGTTGAAAAAATGAAGATATTAGACTATTTTATGATTGCACATGGTAAAAAATGTGATTAAGGGCTCTTTTCCTATTTCAAAAGTTTTAGTTTTGGGGGTAAGAGCTACGTATGTTGAAAAAATGAAGATATTAGACTATTTTATGATTGCAAATGGTAAAGAATGTGATTAAAGGCTCTTTTCCTATTTCAAAAGTTTAGTTTTCGAGGGTAATAGCTACGAATGTTGAAAAAATGAAGATATTAGACTATTTTATGGTTGCACATGGTAAAAAATGTGATTAAAGGCTCTTTTCCTATTTCAAAAGTTTTAGTTTTCGAGGGTAATAGCTATGTCTGTGGAAAAAATGAAGATATTAGACTATTTTATGATTGCACATGGTAAAGAATGTCATTAAAGGCTCTTTTCGTATTTCAAAAGTTTTAGTTTTCGAGGGTAATAGCTACGTATGTTGAAAAAATGAAGATATTAGACAATTTTATGATTG
>NW_027063578.1:0-33154 GCF_032884065.1 Artemia franciscana
TCTTTTCCTATTTCAAAAGTTTTAGTTTTCGAGGGTAATAGCTACGTATGTTGAAAAAATGAAGATATTAGACTATTTTATGATTGCAAATGGTAAAGAATGTGATTAAAGGCTCTTTTCCTATTCAAAAGTTTTAGTTTTCGAGGGTAATAGCTACGTATGTTGAAAAAATGAAGATATTAGACTATTTTATGATTGCAAATGGTAAAGAATGTGATTAAAGGCTCTTTTCCTATGTCAAAAGTTTTAGTTTTCGAGGGTAATAGCTACGTATGTTGAAAAAATGAAGATATTAGACTATTTTATGATTGCAAATGGTAAAGAATGTGATTAAAGGCTCTTTTCCTATTTCAAAAGTTTTAGTTTTCGAGGGTAATAGCTACGTATGTTGAAAAAATGAAGATATTAGACTATTTTATGATTGCACATGGTAAAGAATGTGATTAAAGGCTCTTTTCCTATTTCAAAAGTTTTAGTTTTCGAGGGTAATAGCTACGTATGTTGAAAAAATGAAGATATTAGACTATTTTATGATTGCAAATGGTAAAGAATGTGATTAAAGGCTCTTTTCCTATTTCAAAAGTTTTAGTTTTCGAGGGTAATAGCTACGTATGTGAAAAAATGAAGATATTAGACTATTTTATGATTGCAAATGGTAAAGAATGTGATTAAAGGCTCTTTTCCTATTTCAAAAGTTTTAGTTTTCGAGGGTAATAGCTACGTATGTTGAAAAAATGAAGATATTAGACTATTTTATGATTGCAAATGGTAAAGAATGTGATTAAAGGCTCTTTTCCTATTTCAAAAGTTTTAGTTTTCGAGGGTAATAGCTACGTATGTTGAAAAAATGAAGATATTAGACTATTTTATGATTGCAAATGGTAAAGAATGTGATTAAAGGCTCTTTTCCTATGTCAAAAGTTTTAGTTTTCGAGGGTAATAGCTACGTATGTTGAAAAAATGAAGATATTAGACTATTTTATGATTGCAAATGGTAAAGAATGTGATTAAAGGCTCTTTTCCTATTTCAAAAGTTTTAGTTTTCGAGGGTAATAGCTACGTATGTTGAAAAAATGAAGATATTAGACTATTTTATGATTGCAAATGGTAAAGAATGTGATTAAAGGCTCTTTTCCTATTTCAAAAGTTTTAGTTTTCGAGGGTAATAGCTACGTATGTTGAAAAAATGAAGATATTAGACTATTTTATGATTGCACAATGGTAAAGAATGTGATTAAAGGCTCTTTTCCTATTTCAAAAGTTTTAGTTTTCGAGGGTAATAGCTACGTATGTTGAAAAAATGAAGATATTAGACTATTTTATGATTGCAAATGGTAAAGAATGTGATTAAAGGCTCTTTTCCTATTTCAAAAGTTTTAGTTTTCGAGGGTAATAGCTACGTATGTTGAAAAAATGAAGATATTAGACTATTTTATGATTGCAAATGGTAAAGAATGTGATTAAAGGCTCTTTTCCTATTTCAAAAGTTTTAGTTTTCGAGGGTAATAGCTACGTATGTTGAAAAAATGAAGATATTAGACTATTTTATGATTGCAAATGGTAAAGAATGTGATTAAAGGCTCTTTTCCTATTTCAAAAGTTTTAGTTTTCGAGGGTAATAGCTACGTATGTTGAAAAAATGAAGATATTAGACTATTTTATGATTGCACATGGTAAAGAATGTGATTAAAGGCTCTTTTCCTATTTCAAAAGTTTTAGTTTTCGAGGGTAATAGCTACGTATGTTGAAAAAATGAAGATATTAGACTATTTTATGATTGCACATGGTAAAGAATGTGATTAAAGGCTCTTTTCCTATTTCAAAAGTTTTAGTTTTCGAGGGTAATAGCTACGTATGTTGAAAAAATGAAGATATTAGACTATTTTATGATTGCACATGGTAAAGAATGTGATTAAAGGCTCTTTTCCTATTTCAAAAGTTTTAGTTTTCGAGGGTAATAGCTACGTATGTTGAAAAAATGAAGATATTAGACTATTTTATGATTGCACATGGTAAAGAATGTGATTAAAGGCTCTTTTCCTATTTCAAAAGTTTTAGTTTTCGAGGGTAATAGCTACGTATGTTGAAAAAATGAAGATATTAGACTATTTTATGATTGCACATGGTAAAGAATGTGATTAAAGGCTCTTTTCCTATGTCAAAAGTTTTAGTTTTCGAGGGTAATAGCTACGTATGTTGAAAAAATGAAGATATTAGACTATTTTATGATTGCACAATGGTAAAGAATGTGATTAAAGGCTCTTTTCCTATTTCAAAAGTTTTAGTTTTCGAGGGTAATAGCTATGTCTGTGGAAAAAATGAAGATATTAGACTATTTTATGATTGCACATGGTAAAGAATGTGATTAAAGGCTCCTTTCCTATGTCAAAAGTTTTAGTTTTCGAGGGTAATAGCTACGTATGTTGAAAAAATGAAGATATTAGACTATTTTATGATTGCACAGGTAAAGAATGTGATTAAAGGCTCTTTTCCTATTTCAAAAGTTTTAGTTTTCGAGGGTAATAGCTATGTCTGTGGAAAAAATGAGATATTAGACTATTTTATGATTGCCATGGTAAAGAATGTGATTAAAGGCTCTTTTCCTATTTCAAAAGTTTTAGTTTTATTGGGTAATAGCTACGTATGTTGAAAAAATGAAGATATTAGACAATTTTATGATTGCACATGGTAAAGAATGTGATTAAAGGCTCTTTTCCTATTTCAAAAGTTTTAGTTTTCGAGGGTAATAGCTACGTATGTTGAAAAAATGAAGATATTAGACTATTTTATGATTGCAAATGGTAAAGAATGTGAACAAAGGCTCTTTTCCTATTTCAAAAGTTTTAGTTTTCAAGGGTAATAGCTACGTATGTTGAAAAAATAAAGATATTAGACTATTTTATGATTGCAAATGGTAAAGAATGTGATTAAAGGCTCTTTTCCTATTTCAAAAGTTTTAGTTTTCGAGGGTAATAGCTACGTATGTTGAAAAAATGAAGATATTAGACTATTTTATGATTGCAAATGGTAAAGAATGTGAACAAAGGCTCTTTTCCTATTTCAAAAGTTTTAGTTTTCAAGGGTAATAGCTACGTATGTTGAAAAAATGAAGATATTAGACTATTTTATGATTGGAAATGGTAAAGAATGTGATTAAAGGCTCTTTTCCTATTTCAAAAGTTTTAGTTTTCGAGGGTAATAGCTACGTATGTTGAAAAAATAAACATATTAGATTATTTTATGATTGCAAATGGTAAAGAATGTGATTAAAGGCTCTTTTCCTATTTCAAAAGTTTTAGTTTTCGAGGGTAAGAGCTACGTATGTTGAAAAAATTAAGATATTAGACTATTTTATGATTGCACAATGGTAAAGAATGTGATTAAAGGCTCTTTTCCTATTTCAAAAGTTTTAGTTTTCGAGGGTAATAGCTACGTATGTTGAAAAAATGAAGATATTAGACTATTTTATGATTGCAAATGGTAAAGAATGTGATTAAAGGCTCTTTTCCTATTTCAAAAGTTTTAGTTTTCGAGGGTAATAGCTACGTCTGTTGAAAAAATGAAGATATTAGACTATTTTATGATTGCACATGGTAAAGAATGTGATTAAAGGCTCTTTTCCTATTTCAAAAGTTTTAGTTTTCGAGGGTAATAGCTACGTATGTTGAAAAAATGAAGATATTAGACTATTTTATGATTGCAAATGGTAAAGAATGTGATTAAAGGCTCTTTTCCTATTTCAAAAGTTTTAGTTTTCGAGGGTAATAGCTACGTATGTTGAAAAAATGAAGATATTAGACTATTTTATGATTGCAAATGGTAAAGAATGTGATTAAAGGCTCTTTTCCTATTTCAAAAGTTTTAGTTTTCGAGGGTAATAGCTACGTATGTTGAAAAAAAAGATATTAGACTATTTTATGATTGCAAATGGTAAAGAATGTGATTAAAGGCTCTTTTCCTATTTCAAAAGTTTTAGTTTTCGAGGGTAATAGCTACGTATGTTGAAAAAATGAAGATATTAGACTATTTTATGATTGCAAATGGTAAAGAATGTGATTAAAGGCTCTTTTCCTATTTCAAAAGTTTTAGTTTTCGAGGGTAATAGCTACGTATGTTGAAAAAATGAAGATATTAGACTATTTTATGATTGCAAATGGTAAAGAATGTGATTAAAGGCTCTTTTCCTATTTCAAAAGTTTTAGTTTTCGAGGGTAATAGCTACGTCTGTGAAAAAATGAAGATATTAGACTATTTTATGATTGCAATGGTAAAGAATGTGATTAAAGGCTCTTTTCCTATTTCAAAAGTTTTAGTTTTCGAGGGTAATAGCTACGTATGTTGAAAAAATGAAGATATTAGACTATTTTATGATTGCACATGGTAAAGAATGTGATTAAAGGCTCTTTTCCTATTTCAAAAGTTTTAGTTTTCGAGGGTAATAGCTACGTATGTTGAAAAAATGAAGATATTAGACTATTTTATGATTGCAAATGGTAAAGAATGTGATTAAAGGCTCTTTTCCTATGTCAAAAGTTTTAGTTTTCGAGGGTAATAGCTACGTATGTTGAAAAAATGAAGATATTAGACTATTTTATGATTGCAAATGGTAAAGAATGTGATTAAAGGCTCTTTTCCTATTTCAAAAGTTTTAGTTTTCGAGGGTAATAGCTACGTATGTTGAAAAAATGAAGATATTAGACTATTTTATGATTGCAAATGGTAAAGAATGTGATTAAAGGCTCTTTTCCTATTTCAAAAGTTTTAGTTTTCGAGGGTAATAGCTACGTATGTTGGAAAAAATGAAGATATTAGACTATTTTATGATTGCACATGGTAAAGAATGTGATTAAAGGCTCTTTTCCTATTTCAAAAGTTTTAGTTTTCGAGGGTAATAGCTACGTATGTTGAAAAAATGAAGATATTAGACTATTTTATGATTGCAAATGGTAAAGAATGTGATTAAAGGCTCTTTTCCTATTTCAAAAGTTTTAGTTTTCGAGGGTAATAGCTACGTATGTTGAAAAAATGAAGATATTAGACTATTTTATGATTGCAAATGGTAAAGAATGTGATTAAAGGCTCTTTTCCTATTTCAAAAGTTTTAGTTTTCGAGGGTAATAGCTACGTATGTTGAAAAAATGAAGATATTAGACTATTTTATGATTGCACATGGTAAAGAATGTGATTAAAGGCTCTTTTCCTATTTCAAAAGTTTTAGTTTTCGAGGGTAATAGCTACGTCTGTTGAAAAAATGAAGATATTAGACTATTTTATGATTGCACATGGTAAAGAATGTGATTAAAGGCTCTTTTCCTATTTCAAAAGTTTTAGTTTTCGAGGGTAATAGCTACGTATGTTGAAAAAATGAAGATATTAGACTATTTTATGATTGCACATGGTAAAGAATGTGATTAAAGGCTCTTTTCCTATTTCAAAAGTTTTAGTTTTCGAGGGTAATAGCTACGTATGTTGAAAAAATGAAGATATTAGACTATTTTATGATTGCACATGGTAAAGAATGTGATTAAAGGCTCTTTTCCTATTTCAAAAGTTTTAGTTTTCGAGGGTAATAGCTACGTATGTTGAAAAAATGAAGATATTAGACTATTTTATGATTGCAATGGTAAAGAATGTGATTAAAGGCTCTTTTCCTATTTCAAAAGTTTTAGTTTTCGAGGGTAATAGCTACGTATGTTGAAAAAATGAAGATATTAGACTATTTTATGATTGCACATGGTAAAGAATGTGATTAAAGGCTCTTTTCCTATGTCAAAAGTTTTAGTTTTCGAGGGTAATAGCTACGTATGTTGAAAAAATGAAGATATTAGACTATTTTATGATTGCACAATGGTAAAGAATGTGATTAAAGGCTCTTTTCCTATTTCAAAAGTTTTAGTTTTCGAGGGTAATAGCTATGTCTGTGGAAAAAATGAAGATATTAGACTATTTTATGATTGCACATGGTAAAGAATGTGATTAAAGGCTCCTTTCCTATGTCAAAAGTTTTAGTTTTCGAGGGTAATAGCTACGTATGTTGAAAAAATGAAGATATTAGACTATTTTATGATTGCACAGGGTAAAGAATGTGATTAAAGGCTCTTTTCCTATTTCAAAAATCTTAGTTTTCGAGGGTAATAGCTATGTCTGTGGAAAAAATGAGGATATTAGACTATTTTATGATTGCACATGGTAAAGAATGTGATTAAAGGCTCTTTTCCTATTTCAAAAGTTTTAGTTTTTTGGGTAATAGCTACGTATGTTGAAAAAATGAAGATATTAGACAATTTTATGATTGCACATGGTAAAGAATGTGATTAAAGGCTCTTTTCCTATTTCAAAAGTTTTAGTTTTCGAGGGTAATAGCTACGTATGTTGAAAAAATGAAGATATTAGACTATTTTATGATTGCAAATGGTAAAGAATGTGAACAAAGGCTCTTTTCCTATTTCAAAAGTTTTAGTTTTCAAGGGTAATAGCTACGTATGTTGAAAAAATAAAGATATTAGACTATTTTATGATTGCAAATGGTAAAGAATGTGATTAAAGGCTCTTTTCCTATTTCAAAAGTTTTAGTTTTCGAGGGTAATAGCTACGTATGTTGAAAAAATGAAGATATTAGACTATTTTATGATTGCAAATGGTAAAGAATGTGAACAAAGGCTCTTTTCCTATTTCAAAAGTTTTAGTTTTCGAGGGTAATAGCTACGTATGTTGAAAAAATGAAGATATTAGACTATTTTATGATTGGAAATGGTAAAGAATGTGATTAAAGGCTCTTTTCCTATTTCAAAAGTTTTAGTTTTCGAGGGTAATAGCTACGTATGTTGAAAAAATAAACATATTAGATTATTTTATGATTGCAAATGGTAAAGAATGTGATTAAAGGCTCTTTTCCTATTTCAAAAGTTTTAGTTTTCGAGGGTAATAGCTATGTCTGTGGAAAAAATTAAGATATTAGACTATTTTATGATTGCACATGGTAAAGAATGTGATTAAAGGCTCTTTTCCTATTTCAAAAGTTTTAGTTTTCGAGGGTAATAGCTACGTATGTTGAAAAAATGAAGATATTAGACTATTTTATGATTGCAAATGGTAAAGAATGTGATTAAAGGCTCTTTTCCTATGTCAAAAGTTTTAGTTTTCGAGGGTAATAGCTACGTATGTTGAAAAAATGAAGATATTAGACTATTTTATGATTGCAAATGGTAAAGAATGTGATTAAAGGCTCTTTTCCTATTTCAAAAGTTTTAGTTTTCGAGGGTAATAGCTACGTATGTTGAAAAAATGAAGATATTAGACTATTTTATGATTGCAAATGGTAAAGAATGTGATTAAAGGCTCTTTTCCTATTCAAAAGTTTTAGTTTTCGAGGGTAATAGCTACGTATGTTGAAAAAATGAAGATATTAGACTATTTTATGATTGCAAATGGTAAAGAATGTGATTAAAGGCTCTTTTCCTATTTCAAAAGTTTTAGTTTTCGAGGGTAATAGCTACGTATGTTGAAAAAATGAAGATATTAGACTATTTTATGATTGCAAATGGTAAAGAATGTGATTAAAGGCTCTTTTCCTATTTCAAAAGTTTTAGTTTTCGAGGGTAATAGCTACGTATGTTGAAAAAATGAAGATATTAGACTATTTTATGATTGCAAATGGTAAAGAATGTGATTAAAGGCTCTTTTCCTATGTCAAAAGTTTTAGTTTTCGAGGGTAATAGCTACGTATGTTGAAAAAATGAAGATATTAGACTATTTTATGATTGCAAATGGTAAAGAATGTGATTAAAGGCTCTTTTCCTATTTCAAAAGTTTTAGTTTTCGAGGGTAATAGCTATGTCTGTGGAAAAAAATGAAGATATTAGACTATTTTATGATTGCACATGGTAAAGAATGTGATTAAAGGCTCTTTTCCTATTTCAAAAGTTTTAGTTTTCGAGGGTAATAGCTACGTATGTTGAAAAAATGAAGATATTAGACAATTTTATGATTGCACATGGTAAAGAATGTGATTAAAGGCTCTTTTCCTATTTCAAAAGTTTTAGTTTTCGAGGGTAATAGCTACGTATGTTGAAAAAATGAAGATATTAGACTATTTTATGATTGCAAATGGTAAAGAATGTGATTAAAGGCTCTTTTCCTATGTCAAAAGTTTTAGTTTTCGAGGGTAATAGCTACGTATGTTGAAAAAATGAAGATATTAGACTATTTTATGATTGCAAATGGTAAAGAATGTGATTAAAGGCTCTTTTCCTATTTCAAAAGTTTTAGTTTTCGAGGGTAATAGCTACGTATGTTGAAAAAATGAAGATATTAGACTATTTTATGATTGCAAATGGTAAAGAATGTGATTAAAGGCTCTTTTCCTATTTCAAAAGTTTTAGTTTTCGAGGGTAATAGCTACGTATGTTGGAAAAAATGAAGATATTAGACTATTTTATGATTGCACATGGTAAAGAATGTGATTAAAGGCTCTTTTCCTATTTCAAAAGTTTTAGTTTTCGAGGGTAATAGCTACGTATGTTGAAAAAATGAAGATATTAGACTATTTTATGATTGCAAATGGTAAAGAATGTGATTAAAGGCTCTTTTCCTATTTCAAAAGTTTTAGTTTTCGAGGGTAATAGCTACGTATGTTGAAAAAATGAAGATATTAGACTATTTTATGATTGCAAATGGTAAAGAATGTGATTAAAGGCTCTTTTCCTATTTCAAAAGTTTTAGTTTTCGAGGGTAATAGCTACGTATGTTGAAAAAATGAAGATATTAGACTATTTTATGATTGCAAATGGTAAAGAATGTGATTAAAGGCTCTTTTCCTATTTCAAAAGTTTTAGTTTTCGAGGGTAATAGCTACGTCTGTGAAAAAATGAAGATATTAGACTATTTTATGATTGCACATGGTAAAGAATGTGATTAAAGGCTCTTTTCCTATTTCAAAAGTTTTAGTTTTCGAGGGTAATAGCTACGTATGTTGAAAAAATGAAGATATTAGACTATTTTATGATTGCAATGGTAAAGAATGTGATTAAAGGCTCTTTTCCTATTTCAAAAGTTTTAGTTTTCGAGGGTAATAGCTACGTATGTTGAAAAAATGAAGATATTAGACTATTTTATGATTGCATGGTAAAGAATGTGATTAAAGGCTCTTTTCCTATTTCAAAAGTTTTAGTTTTCGAGGGTAATAGCTACGTATGTTGAAAAAATGAAGATATTAGACTATTTTATGATTGCAAATGGTAAAGAATGTGATTAAAGGCTCTTTTCCTATGTCAAAAGTTTTAGTTTTCGAGGGTAATAGCTACGTATGTTGAAAAAATGAAGATATTAGACTATTTTATGATTGCAAATGGTAAAGAATGTGATTAAAGGCTCTTTTCCTATGTCAAAAGTTTTAGTTTTCGAGGGTAATAGCTACGTATGTTGAAAAAATGAAGATATTAGACTATTTTATGATTGCAAATGGTAAAGAATGTGATTAAAGGCTCTTTTCCTATTTCAAAAGTTTTAGTTTTCGAGGGTAATAGCTACGTATGTGAAAAAATGAAGATATTAGACTATTTTATGATTGCACATGGTAAAGAATGTGATTAAAGGCTCTTTCCTATGTCAAAAGTTTTAGTTTTCGAGGGTAATAGCTACGTATGTTGAAAAAATGAAGATATTAGACTATTTTATGATTGCACATGGTAAAGAATGTGATTAAAGGCTCTTTTCCTATTTCAAAAGTTTTAGTTTTCGAGGGTAATAGCTACGTATGTTGAAAAAATGAAGATATTAGACTATTTTATGATTGCACATGGTAAAGAATGTGATTAAAGGCTCTTTTCCTATTTCAAAAGTTTTAGTTTTCGAGGGTAATAGCTACGTATGTTGAAAAAATGAAGATATTAGACTATTTTATGATTGCACATGGTAAAGAATGTGATTAAAGGCTCTTTTCCTATTTCAAAAGTTTTAGTTTTCGAGGGTAATAGCTACGTATGTTGAAAAAATGAAGATATTAGACTATTTTATGATTGCAAATGGTAAAGAATGTGATTAAAGGCTCTTTTCCTATTTCAAAAGTTTTAGTTTTCGAGGGTAATAGCTACGTATGTTGAAAAAATGAAGATATTAGACTATTTTATGATTGCAAATGGTAAAGAATGTGATTAAAGGCTCTTTTCCTATTTCAAAAGTTTTAGTTTTCGAGGGTAATAGCTACGTATGTTGAAAAAATGAAGATATTAGACTATTTTATGATTGCAAATGGTAAAGAATGTGATTAAAGGCTCTTTTCCTATTTCAAAAGTTTTAGTTTTCGAGGGTAATAGCTACGTATGTTGAAAAAATGAAGATATTAGACTATTTTATGATTGCAAATGGTAAAGAATGTGATTAAAGGCTCTTTTCCTATTTCAAAAGTTTTAGTTTTCGAGGGTAATAGCTACGTCTGTGGAAAAAATGAAGATATTAGACTATTTTATGATTGCAAATGGTAAAGAATGTGATTAAAGGCTCTTTTCCTATTTCAAAAGTTTTAGTTTTCGAGGGTAATAGCTACGTATGTTGAAAAAATGAAGATATTAGACTATTTTATGATTGCAAATGGTAAAGAATGTGATTAAAGGCTCTTTTCCTATTTCAAAAGTTTTAGTTTTCGAGGGTAATAGCTACGTATGTTGAAAAAATGAAGATATTAGACTATTTTATGATTGCAATGGTAAAGAATGTGATTAAAGGCTCTTTTCCTATTTCAAAAGTTTTAGTTTTCGAGGGTAATAGCTACGTATGTTGAAAAAATGAAGATATTAGACTATTTTATGATTGCAATGGTAAAGAATGTGATTAAAGGCTCTTTTCCTATTTCAAAAGTTTTAGTTTTCGAGGGTAATAGCTACGTATGTTGAAAAAATGAAGATATTAGACTATTTTATGATTGCAAATGGTAAAGAATGTGATTAAAGGCTCTTTTCCTATTTCAAAAGTTTTAGTTTTCGAGGGTAATAGCTACGTATGTTGAAAAAATGAAGATATTAGACTATTTTATGATTGCAAATGGTAAAGAATGTGATTAAAGGCTCTTTTCCTATTTCAAAAGTTTAGTTTTCGAGGGTAATAGCTACGTATGTTGAAAAAATGAAGATATTAGACTATTTTATGATTGCAAATGGTAAAGAATGTGATTAAAGGCTCTTTTCCTATTTCAAAAGTTTTAGTTTTCGAGGGTAATAGCTACGTATGTTGAAAAAATGAAGATATTAGACTATTTTATGATTGCAAATGGTAAAGAATGTGATTAAAGGCTCTTTTCCTATGTCAAAAGTTTTAGTTTTCGAGGGTAATAGCTACGTATGTTGAAAAAATGAAGATATTAGACTATTTTATGATTGCAAATGGTAAAGAATGTGATTAAAGGCTCTTTTCCTATTTCAAAAGTTTTAGTTTTCGAGGGTAATAGCTATTGTCTGTGGAAAAAATGAAGATATTAGACTATTTTATGATTGCACATGGTAAAGAATGTGATTAAAGGCTCTTTTCCTATTTCAAAAGTTTTAGTTTTCGAGGGTAATAGCTACGTATGTTGAAAAAATGAAGATATTAGACTATTTTATGATTGCACATGGTAAAGAATGTGATTAAAGGCTCTTTTCCTATTTCAAAAGTTTTAGTTTTCGAGGGTAATAGCTACGTATGTTGAAAAAATGAAGATATTAGACTATTTTATGATTGCAAATGGTAAAGAATGTGATTAAAGGCTCTTTTCCTATGTCAAAAGTTTTAGTTTTCGAGGGTAATAGCTACGTATGTTGAAAAAATGAAGATATTAGACTATTTTATGATTGCAAATGGTAAAGAATGTGATTAAAGGCTCTTTTCCTATTTCAAAAGTTTTAGTTTTCGAGGGTAATAGCTACGTATGTTGAAAAAATGAAGATATTAGACTATTTTATGATTGCAAATGGTAAAGAATGTGATTAAAGGCTCTTTTCCTATTTCAAAAGTTTTAGTTTTCGAGGGTAATAGCTACGTATGTTGAAAAAATGAAGATATTAGACTATTTTATGATTGCAAATGGTAAAGAATGTGATTAAAGGCTCTTTTCCTATTTCAAAAGTTTTAGTTTTCGAGGGTAATAGCTACGTATGTTGAAAAAATGAAGATATTAGACTATTTTATGATTGCAAATGGTAAAGAATGTGATTAAAGGCTCTTTTCCTATGTCAAAAGTTTTAGTTTTCGAGGGTAATAGCTACGTATGTTGAAAAAATGAAGATATTAGACTATTTTATGATTGCAAATGGTAAAGAATGTGATTAAAGGCTCTTTTCCTATTTCAAAAGTTTTAGTTTTCGAGGGTAATAGCTACGTATGTTGAAAAAATGAAGATATTAGACTATTTTATGATTGCAAATGGTAAAGAATGTGATTAAAGGCTCTTTTCCTATTTCAAAAGTTTTAGTTTTCGAGGGTAATAGCTACGTATGTTGAAAAAATGAAGATATTAGACTATTTTATGATTGCAAATGGTAAAGAATGTGATTAAAGGCTCTTTTCCTATGTCAAAAGTTTTAGTTTTCGAGGGTAATAGCTACGTATGTTGTGGAAAAAATGAAGATATTAGACTATTTTATGATTGCACATGGTAAAGAATGTGATTAAAGGCTCTTTTCCTATTTCAAAAGTTTTAGTTTTCGAGGGTAATAGCTACGTATGTTGAAAAAATGAAGATATTAGACTATTTTATGATTGCAAATGGTAAAGAATGTGATTAAAGGCTCTTTTCCTATGTCAAAAGTTTTAGTTTTCGAGGGTAATAGCTACGTATGTTGAAAAAATGAAGATATTAGACTATTTTATGATTGCAAATGGTAAAGAATGTGATTAAAGGCTCTTTTCCTATGTCAAAAGTTTTAGTTTTCGAGGGTAATAGCTACGTATGTTGAAAAAATGAAGATATTAGACTATTTTATGATTGCAAATGGTAAAGAATGTGATTAAAGGCTCTTTTCCTATGTCAAAAGTTTTAGTTTTCGAGGGTAATAGCTACGTATGTTGAAAAAATGAAGATATTAGACTATTTTATGATTGCAAATGGTAAAGAATGTGATTAAAGGCTCTTTTCCTATTTCAAAAGTTTTAGTTTTCGAGGGTAATAGCTACGTATGTGAAAAAATGAAGATATTAGACTATTTTATGATTGCACATGGTAAAGAATGTGATTAAAGGCTCTTTTCCTATGTCAAAAGTTTTAGTTTTCGAGGGTAATAGCTACGTATGTTGAAAAAATGAAGATATTAGACTATTTTATGATTGCACATGGTAAAGAATGTGATTAAAGGCTCTTTTCCTATTTCAAAAGTTTTAGTTTTCGAGGGTAATAGCTACGTATGTTGAAAAAATGAAGATATTAGACTATTTTATGATTGCAAATGGTAAAGAATGTGATTAAAGGCTCTTTTCCTATTTCAAAAGTTTTAGTTTTCGAGGGTAATAGCTACGTATGTTGAAAAAATGAAGATATTAGACTATTTTATGATTGCAAATGGTAAAGAATGTGATTAAAGGCTCTTTTCCTATGTCAAAAGTTTTAGTTTTCGAGGGTAATAGCTACGTATGTTGAAAAAATGAAGATATTAGACTATTTTATGATTGCAAATGGTAAAGAATGTGATTAAAGGCTCTTTTCCTATTTCAAAAGTTTTAGTTTTCGAGGGTAATAGCTACGTTGTTGAAAAAATGAAGATATTAGACTATTTTATGATTGCAAATGGTAAAGAATGTGATTAAAGGCTCTTTTCCTATGTCAAAAGTTTTAGTTTTCGAGGGTAATAGCTACGTATGTTGAAAAAATGAAGATATTAGACTATTTTATGATTGCAAATGGTAAAGAATGTGATTAAAGGCTCTTTTCCTATTTCAAAAGTTTTAGTTTTCGAGGGTAATAGCTACGTATGTTGAAAAAATGAAGATATTAGACTATTTTATGATTGCAAATGGTAAAGAATGTGATTAAAGGCTCTTTTCCTATGTCAAAAGTTTTAGTTTTCGAGGGTAATAGCTACGTATGTTGAAAAAATGAAGATATTAGACTATTTTATGATTGCAAATGGTAAAGAATGTGATTAAAGGCTCTTTTCCTATTTCAAAAGTTTTAGTTTTCGAGGGTAATAGCTACGTATGTGAAAAAATGAAGATATTAGACTATTTTATGATTGCACATGGTAAAGAATGTGATTAAAGGCTCTTTTCCTATTTCAAAAGTTTTAGTTTTCGAGGGTAATAGCTATATGTTGAAAAAATGAAGATATTAGACTATTTTATGATTGCACATGGTAAAGAATGTGATTAAAGGCTCTTTTCCTATTTCAAAAGTTTTAGTTTTCGAGGGTAATAGCTACGTATGTTGAAAAAATGAAGATATTAGACTATTTTATGATTGACATTCTTTTCCTATGTCAAAAGTTTTAGTTTTCGAGGGTAATAGCTACGTATGTTGAAAAAATGAAGATATTAGACTATTTTATGATTGCACATGGTAAAGAATGTGATTAAAGGCTCTTTTCCTATTTCAAAAGTTTTAGTTTTCGAGGGTAATAGCTACGTATGTTGAAAAAATGAAGATATTAGACTATTTTATGATTGCAAATGGTAAAGAATGTGATTAAAGGCTCTTTTCCTATTTCAAAAGTTCTAGTTTTCGAGGGTAATAGCTACGTATGTTGAAAAAATGAAGATATTAGACTATTTTATGATTGCAAATGGTAAAGAATGTGATTAAAGGCTCTTTTCCTATGTCAAAAGTTTTAGTTTTCGAGGGTAATAGCTACGTATGTTGAAAAAATGAAGATATTAGACTATTTTATGATTGCAAATGGTAAAGAATGTGATTAAAGGCTCTTTTCCTATGTCAAAAGTTTTAGTTTTCGAGGGTAATAGCTACGTATGTTGAAAAAATGAAGATATTAGACTATTTTATGATTGCAAATGGTAAAGAATGTGATTAAAGGCTCTTTTCCTATTCAAAAGTTTTAGTTTTCGAGGGTAATAGCTACGTCTGTGGAAAAAATGAAGATATTAGACTATTTTATGATTGCACATGGTAAAGAATGTGATTAAAGGCTCTTTTCCTATGTCAAAAGTTTTAGTTTTCGAGGGTAATAGCTACGTATGTTGAAAAAATGAAGATATTAGACTATTTTATGATTGCACAGGTAAAGAATTTGATTAAAGGCTCTTTTCCTATTTCAAAAGTTTTAGTTTTCGAGGGTAATAGCTATGTCTGTGAAAAAATGAAGATATTAGACTATTTTATGATTGCGCATGGTAAAGAATGTGATTAAAGGCTCTTTTCCTATTTCAAAAGTTTTAGTTTTCGAGGGTAATAGCTACGTATGTTGAAAAAATGAAGATATTAGACTATTTTATGATTGCACATGGTAAAGAATGTGATTAAAGGCTCTTTTCCTATTCAAAAGTTTTAGTTTTCGAGGGTAATAGCTACGTATGTTGAAAAAATGAAGATATTAGACTATTTTATGATTGCAAATGGTAAAGAATGTGATTAAAAGGCTCTTTTCCTATTTCAAAAGTTTTAGTTTTCAGGGTAATAGCTACGTATGTTGAAAAAATGAAGATATTAGACTATTTTATGATTGCAAATGGTAAAGAATGTGATTAAAGGCTCTTTTCCTATTTCAAAAGTTTTAGTTTTCGAGGGTAATAGCTACGTATGTTGAAAAAATGAAGATATTAGACTATTTTATGATTGCAAATGGTAAAGAATGTGATTAAAGGCTCTTTTCCTATTTCAAAAGTTTTAGTTTTCGAGGGTAATAGCTACGTATGTTGAAAAAATGAAGATATTAGACTATTTTATGATTGCAAATGGTAAAGAATGTGATTAAAGGCTCTTTTCCTATTTCAAAAGTTTTAGTTTTCGAGGGTAATAGCTACGTATGTTGAAAAAATGAAGATATTAGACTATTTTATGATTGCAAATGGTAAAGAATGTGATTAAAGGCTCTTTTCCTATTTCAAAAGTTTTAGTTTTCGAGGGTAATAGCTACGTCTGTGAAAAAATGAAGATATTAGACTATTTTATGATTGCAAATGGTAAAGAATGTGATTAAAGGCTCTTTTCCTATTTCAAAAGTTTTAGTTTTCGAGGGTAATAGCTACGTATGTTGAAAAAATGAAGATATTAGACTATTTTATGATTGCAAATGGTAAAGAATGTGATTAAAGGCTCTTTTCCTATTTCAAAAGTTTTAGTTTTCGAGGGTAATAGCTACGTATGTTGAAAAAATGAAGATATTAGACTATTTTATGATTGCAAATGGTAAAGAATGTGATTAAAGGCTCTTTTCCTATGTCAAAAGTTTTAGTTTTCGAGGGTAATAGCTACGTGTGTTGAAAAAATGAAGATATTAGACTATTTTATGATTGCAAATGGTAAAGAATGTGATTAAAGGCTCTTTTCCTATTGTCAAAAGTTTTAGTTTTCGAGGGTAATAGCTACGTATGTTGAAAAAATGAAGATATTAGACTATTTTATGATTGCAAATGGTAAAGAATGTGATTAAAGGCTCTTTTCCTATGTCAAAAGTTTTAGTTTTCGAGGGTAATAGCTACGTATGTTGAAAAAATGAAGATATTAGACTATTTTATGATTGCAAATGGTAAAGAATGTGATTAAAGGCTCTTTTCCTATTTCAAAAGTTTTAGTTTTCGAGGGTAATAGCTACGTATGTTGAAAAAATGAAGATATTAGACTATTTTATGATTGCAAATGGTAAAGAATGTGATTAAAGGCTCTTTTCCTATTTCAAAAGTTTTAGTTTTCGAGGGTAATAGCTTATGTTGTGGAAAAAATGAAGATATTAGACTATTTTATGATTGCACATGGTAAAGAATGTGATTAAAGGCTCTTTTCCTATTTCAAAAGTTTTAGTTTTCGAGGGTAATAGCTACGTATGTTGAAAAAATGAAGATATTAGACTATTTTATGATTGCAAATGGTAAAGAATGTGATTAAAGGCTCTTTTCCTATTTCAAAAGTTTTAGTTTTCGAGGGTAATAGCTACGTATGTTGAAAAAATGAAGATATTAGACTATTTTATGATTGCACATGGTAAAGAATGTGATTAAAGGCTCTTTTCCTATGTCAAAAGTTTTAGTTTTCGAGGGTAATAGCTACGTATGTTGAAAAAATGAAGATATTAGACTATTTTATGATTGCAAATGGTAAAGAATGTGATTAAAGGCTCTTTTCCTATTTCAAAAGTTTTAGTTTTCGAGGGTAATAGCTACGTATGTTGAAAAAATGAAGATATTAGACTATTTTATGATTGCAAATGGTAAAGAATGTGATTAAAGGCTCTTTTCCTATGTCAAAAGTTTTAGTTTTCGAGGGTAATAGCTACGTATGTTGAAAAAATGAAGATATTAGACTATTTTATGATTGCAAATGGTAAAGAATGTGATTAAAGGCTCTTTTCCTATTTCAAAAGTTTTAGTTTTCGAGGGTAATAGCTACGTATGTTGGAAAAAATGAAGATATTAGACTATTTTATGATTGCAAATGGTAAAGAATGTGATTAAAGGCTCTTTTCCTATTCAAAAGTTTTAGTTTTCGAGGGTAATAGCTACGTATGTTGAAAAAATGAAGATATTAGACTATTTTATGATTGCAAATGGTAAAGAATGTGATTAAAGGCTCTTTTCCTATTTCAAAAGTTTTAGTTTTCGAGGGTAATAGCTACGTATGTGGAAAAAATGAAGATATTAGACTATTTTATGATTGCACATGGTAAAGAATGTGATTAAAGGCTCTTTTCCTATTTCAAAAGTTTTAGTTTTCGAGGGTAATAGCTACGTATGTTGAAAAAATGAAGATATTAGACTATTTTATGATTGCAAATGGTAAAGAATGTGATTAAAGGCTCTTTTCCTATTTCAAAAGTTTTAGTTTTCGAGGGTAATAGCTACGTATGTTGAAAAAATGAAGATATTAGACTATTTTATGATTGCAAATGGTAAAGAATGTGATTAAAGGCTCTTTTCCTATTTCAAAAGTTTTAGTTTTCGAGGGTAATAGCTACGTATGTTGAAAAAATGAAGATATTAGACTATTTTATGATTGCAAATGGTAAAGAATGTGATTAAAGGCTCTTTTCCTATTTCAAAAGTTTTAGTTTTCGAGGGTAATAGCTACGTATGTTGAAAAAATGAAGATATTAGACTATTTTATGATTGCAAATGGTAAAGAATGTGATTAAAGGCTCTTTTCCTATGTCAAAAGTTTTAGTTTTCGAGGGTAATAGCTACGTATGTTGAAAAAATGAAGATATTAGACTATTTTATGATTGCACATGGTAAAGAATGTGATTAAAGGCTCTTTTCCTATTTCAAAAGTTTTAGTTTTCGAGGGTAATAGCTACGTATGTTGAAAAAATGAAGATATTAGACTATTTTATGATTGCAAATGGTAAAGAATGTGATTAAAGGCTCTTTTCCTATGTCAAAAGTTTTA
Organism: Artemia franciscana; assembly: GCF_032884065.1. NCBI lineage: Eukaryota > Metazoa > Arthropoda > Branchiopoda > Anostraca > Artemiidae > Artemia > Artemia franciscana. Next base: position 18,515 of record NW_027063578.1, read on the forward strand.
GTTTTCGAGGGTAATAGCTACGTATGTTGAAAAAATGAAGATATTAGACTATTTTATGATTGCAAATGGTAAAGAATGTGATTAAAGGCTCTTTTCCTATGTCAAAAGTTTTAGTTTTCGAGGGTAATAGCTACGTATGTTGAAAAAATGAAGATATTAGACTATTTTATGATTGCACATGGTAAAGAATGTGATTAAAGGCTCTTTTCCTATTTCAAAAGTTTTAGTTTTCGAGGGTAATAGCTACGTATGTTGAAAAAATGAAGATATTAGACTATTTTATGATTGCACATGGTAAAGAATGTGATTAAAGGCTCTTTTCCTATTTCAAAAGTTTTAGTTTTCGAGGGTAATAGCTACGTATGTTGAAAAAATGAAGATATTAGACTATTTTATGATTGCACATGGTAAAGAATGTGATTAAAGGCTCTTTTCCTATTTCAAAAGTTTTAGTTTTCGAGGGTAATAGCTACGTATGTTGAAAAAATGAAGATATTAGACTATTTTATGATTGCACATGGTAAAGAATGTGATTAAAGGCTCTTTTCCTATTTCAAAAGTTTTAGTTTTCGAGGGTAATAGCTACGTATGTTGAAAAAATGAAGATATTAGACTATTTTATGATTGCACATGGTAAAGAATGTGATTAAAGGCTCTTTTCCTATTTCAAAAGTTTTAGTTTTCGAGGGTAATAGCTACGTATGTTGAAAAAATGAAGATATTAGACTATTTTATGATTGCAAATGGTAAAGAATGTGATTAAAGGCTCTTTTCCTATTCAAAAGTTTTAGTTTTCGAGGGTAATAGCTACGTATGTTGAAAAAATGAAGATATTAGACTATTTTATGATTGCAAATGGTAAAGAATGTGATTAAAGGCTCTTTTCCTATTTCAAAAGTTTTAGTTTTCGAGGGTAATAGCTACGTATGTTGAAAAAATGAAGATATTAGACTATTTTATGATTGCAAATGGTAAAGAATGTGATTAAAGGCTCTTTTCCTATGTCAAAAGTTTTAGTTTTCGAGGGTAATAGCTACGTATGTTGAAAAAATGAAGATATTAGACTATTTTATGATTGCAAATGGTAAAGAATGTGATTAAAGGCTCTTTTCCTATTTCAAAAGTTTTAGTTTTCGAGGGTAATAGCTACGTATGTTGAAAAAATGAAGATATTAGACTATTTTATGATTGCAAATGGTAAAGAATGTGATTAAAGGCTCTTTTCCTATTTCAAAAGTTTTAGTTTTCGAGGGTAATAGCTACGTATGTTGAAAAAATGAAGATATTAGACTATTTTATGATTGCACATGGTAAAGAATGTGATTAAAGGCTCTTTTCCTATTTCAAAAGTTTTAGTTTTCGAGGGTAATAGCTACGTATGTTGAAAAAATGAAGATATTAGACTATTTTATGATTGCACATGGTAAAGAATGTGATTAAAGGCTCTTTTCCTATTCAAAAGTTTTAGTTTTCGAGGGTAATAGCTACGTATGTTGAAAAAATGAAGATATTAGACTATTTTATGATTGCACATGGTAAAGAATGTGATTAAAGGCTCTTTTCCTATTTCAAAAGTTTTAGTTTTCGAGGGTAATAGCTACGTATGTTGAAAAAATGAAGATATTAGACTATTTTATGATTGACATGGTAAAGAATGTGATTAAAGGCTCTTTTCCTATTTCAAAAGTTTTAGTTTTCGAGGGTAATAGCTACGTATGTTGAAAAAATGAAGATATTAGACTATTTTATGATTGCAAATGGTAAAGAATGTGATTAAAGGCTCTTTTCCTATTTCAAAAGTTTTAGTTTTCGAGGGTAATAGCTACGTATGTTGAAAAAATGAAGATATTAGACTATTTTATGATTGCAAATGGTAAAGAATGTGATTAAAGGCTCTTTTCCTATTTCAAAAGTTTTAGTTTTCGAGGGTAATAGCTACGTATGTTGAAAAAATGAAGATATTAGACTATTTTATGATTGCAAATGGTAAAGAATGTGATTAAAGGCTCTTTTCCTATTTCAAAAGTTTTAGTTTTCGAGGGTAATAGCTACGTATGTTGAAAAAATGAAGATATTAGACTATTTTATGATTGCAAATGGTAAAGAATGTGATTAAAGGCTCTTTTCCTATTTCAAAAGTTTTAGTTTTCGAGGGTAATAGCTACGTATGTTGAAAAAATGAAGATATTAGACTATTTTATGATTGCACATGGTAAAGAATGTGATTAAAGGCTCTTTTCCTATTTCAAAAGTTTTAGTTTTCGAGGGTAATAGCTACGTCTGTGAAAAAATGAAGATATTAGACTATTTTATGATTGCACATGGTAAAGAATGTGATTAAAGGCTCTTTTCCTATGTCAAAAGTTTTAGTTTTCGAGGGTAATAGCTACGTATGTTGAAAAAATGAAGATATTAGACTATTTTATGATTGCACAATGGTAAAGAATGTGATTAAAGGCTCTTTTCCTATGTCAAAAGTTTTAGTTTTCGAGGGTAATAGCTACGTATGTTGAAAAAATGAAGATATTAGACTATTTTATGATTGCATGGTAAAGAATGTGATTAAAGGCTCTTTTCCTATTTCAAAAGTTTTAGTTTTCGAGGGTAATAGCTACGTATGTTGAAAAAATGAAGATATTAGACTATTTTATGATTGCAATGGTAAAGAATGTGATTAAAGGCTCTTTTCCTATTTCAAAAGTTTTAGTTTTCGAGGGTAATAGCTACGTATGTTGAAAAAATGAAGATATTAGACTATTTTATGATTGCAAATGGTAAAGAATGTGATTAAAGGCTCTTTTCCTATTTCAAAAGTTTTAGTTTTCGAGGGTAATAGCTACGTATGTTGAAAAAATGAAGATATTAGACTATTTTATGATTGCAAATGGTAAAGAATGTGATTAAAGGCTCTTTTCCTATTTCAAAAGTTTTAGTTTTCGAGGGTAATAGCTACGTATGTTGAAAAAATGAAGATATTAGACTATTTTATGATTGCAAATGGTAAAGAATGTGATTAAAGGCTCTTTTCCTATTTCAAAAGTTTTAGTTTTCGAGGGTAATAGCTACGTATGTTGAAAAAATGAAGATATTAGACTATTTTATGATTGCAAATGGTAAAGAATGTGATTAAAGGCTCTTTTCCTATTTCAAAAGTTTTAGTTTTCGAGGGTAATAGCTACGTATGTTGAAAAAATGAAGATATTAGACTATTTTATGATTGCAAATGGTAAAGAATGTGATTAAAGGCTCTTTTCCTATTTCAAAAGTTTTAGTTTTCGAGGGTAATAGCTACGTATGTTGAAAAAATGAAGATATTAGACTATTTTATGATTGCAAATGGTAAAGAATGTGATTAAAGGCTCTTTTCCTATTTCAAAAGTTTTAGTTTTCGAGGGTAATAGCTACGTATGTTGAAAAAATGAAGATATTAGACTATTTTATGATTGCAAATGGTAAAGAATGTGATTAAAGGCTCTTTTCCTATTTCAAAAGTTTTAGTTTTCGAGGGTAATAGCTACGTATGTTGAAAAAATGAAGATATTAGACTATTTTATGATTGCAAATGGTAAAGAATGTGATTAAAGGCTCTTTTCCTATGTCAAAAGTTTTAGTTTTCGAGGGTAATAGCTACGTATGTTGAAAAAATGAAGATATTAGACTATTTTATGATTGCAAATGGTAAAGAATGTGATTAAAGGCTCTTTTCCTATTTCAAAAGTTTTAGTTTTCGAGGGTAATAGCTACGTATGTTGAAAAAATGAAGATATTAGACTATTTTATGATTGCAAATGGTAAAGAATGTGATTAAAGGCTCTTTTCCTATGTCAAAAGTTTTAGTTTTCGAGGGTAATAGCTACGTATGTTGAAAAAATGAAGATATTAGACTATTTTATGATTGCAAATGGTAAAGAATGTGATTAAAGGCTCTTTTCCTATTTCAAAAGTTTTAGTTTTCGAGGGTAATAGCTACGTATGTTGAAAAAATGAAGATATTAGACTATTTTATGATTGCAAATGGTAAAGAATGTGATTAAAGGCTCTTTTCCTATTTCAAAAGTTTTAGTTTTCGAGGGTAATAGCTACGTATGTTGAAAAAATGAAGATATTAGACTATTTTATGATTGCAAATGGTAAAGAATGTGATTAAAGGCTCTTTTCCTATTTCAAAAGTTTTAGTTTTCGAGGGTAATAGCTACGTATGTTGAAAAAATGAAGATATTAGACTATTTTATGATTGCACATGGTAAAGAATGTGATTAAAGGCTCTTTTCCTATTTCAAAAGTTTTAGTTTTCGAGGGTAATAGCTACGTATGTTGAAAAAATGAAGATATTAGACTATTTTATGATTGCAAATGGTAAAGAATGTGATTAAAGGCTCTTTTCCTATTTCAAAAGTTTTAGTTTTCGAGGGTAATAGCTACGTATGTTGAAAAAATGAAGATATTAGACTATTTTATGATTGCAAATGGTAAAGAATGTGATTAAAGGCTCTTTTCCTATTTCAAAAGTTTTAGTTTTCGAGGGTAATAGCTACGTATGTTGAAAAAATGAAGATATTAGACTATTTTATGATTGCAAATGGTAAAGAATGTGATTAAAGGCTCTTTTCCTATTTCAAAAGTTTTAGTTTTCGAGGGTAATAGCTACGTATGTTGAAAAAATGAAGATATTAGACTATTTTATGATTGCAAATGGTAAAGAATGTGATTAAAGGCTCTTTTCCTATTTCAAAAGTTTTAGTTTTCGAGGGTAATAGCTACGTATGTTGAAAAAATGAAGATATTAGACTATTTTATGATTGCACAATGGTAAAGAATGTGATTAAAGGCTCTTTTCCTATTTCAAAAGTTTTAGTTTTCGAGGGTAATAGCTACGTATGTTGAAAAAATGAAGATATTAGACTATTTTATGATTGCACATGGTAAAGAATGTGATTAAAGGCTCTTTTCCTATTTCAAAAGTTTTAGTTTTCGAGGGTAATAGCTACGTATGTTGAAAAAATGAAGATATTAGACTATTTTATGATTGCACATGGTAAAGAATGTGATTAAAGGCTCTTTTCCTATTTCAAAAGTTTTAGTTTTCGAGGGTAATAGCTACGTATGTTGAAAAAATGAAGATATTAGACTATTTTATGATTGCAAATGGTAAAGAATGTGATTAAAGGCTCTTTTCCTATGTCAAAAGTTTTAGTTTTCGAGGGTAATAGCTACGTATGTTGAAAAAATGAAGATATTAGACTATTTTATGATTGCAAATGGTAAAGAATGTGATTAAAGGCTCTTTTCCTATTTCAAAAGTTTTAGTTTTCGAGGGTAATAGCTACGTGTGTTGAAAAAATGAAGATATTAGACTATTTTATGATTGCAAATGGTAAAGAATGTGATTAAAGGCTCTTTTCCTATTTCAAAAGTTTTAGTTTTCGAGGGTAATAGCTACGTATGTTGAAAAAATGAAGATATTAGACTATTTTATGATTGCAAATGGTAAAGAATGTGATTAAAGGCTCTTTTCCTATTTCAAAAGTTTTAGTTTTCGAGGGTAATAGCTACGTATGTTGAAAAAATGAAGATATTAGACTATTTTATGATTGCAAATGGTAAAGAATGTGATTAAAGGCTCTTTTCCTATTTCAAAAGTTTTAGTTTTCGAGGGTAATAGCTACGTATGTTGAAAAAATGAAGATATTAGACTATTTTATGATTGCAAATGGTAAAGAATGTGATTAAAGGCTCTTTTCCTATTTCAAAAGTTTTAGTTTTCGAGGGTAATAGCTACGTATGTTGAAAAAATGAAGATATTAGACTATTTTATGATTGCACATGGTAAAGAATGTGATTAAAGGCTCTTTTCCTATTTCAAAAGTTTTAGTTTTCGAGGGTAATAGCTACGTATGTTGAAAAAATGAAGATATTAGACTATTTTATGATTGCAAATGGTAAAGAATGTGATTAAAGGCTCTTTTCCTATTTCAAAAGTTTTAGTTTTCGAGGGTAATAGCTACGTATGTTGAAAAAATGAAGATATTAGACTATTTTATGATTGCACATGGTAAAGAATGTGATTAAAGGCTCTTTTCCTATTTCAAAAGTTTTAGTTTTCGAGGGTAATAGCTACGTATGTTGAAAAAATGAAGATATTAGACTATTTTATGATTGCACAATGGTAAAGAATGTGATTAAAGGCTCTTTTCCTATTTCAAAAGTTTTAGTTTTCGAGGGTAATAGCTACGTATGTTGAAAAAATGAAGATATTAGACTATTTTATGATTGCAAATGGTAAAGAATGTGATTAAAGGCTCTTTTCCTATTTCAAAAGTTTTAGTTTTCGAGGGTAATAGCTACGTATGTTGAAAAAATGAAGATATTAGACTATTTTATGATTGCAAATGGTAAAGAATGTGATTAAAGGCTCTTTTCCTATTTCAAAAGTTTTAGTTTTCGAGGGTAATAGCTACGTATGTTGAAAAAATGAAGATATTAGACTATTTTATGATTGCAAATGGTAAAGAATGTGATTAAAGGCTCTTTTCCTATTTCAAAAGTTTTAGTTTTCGAGGGTAATAGCTACGTATGTTGAAAAAATGAAGATATTAGACTATTTTATGATTGCACATGGTAAAGAATGTGATTAAAGGCTCTTTTCCTATTTCAAAAGTTTTAGTTTTCGAGGGTAATAGCTACGTATGTTGAAAAAATGAAGATATTAGACTATTTTATGATTGCACATGGTAAAGAATGTGATTAAAGGCTCTTTTCCTATTTCAAAAGTTTTAGTTTTCGAGGGTAATAGCTACGTATGTTGAAAAAATGAAGATATTAGACTATTTTATGATTGCACATGGTAAAGAATGTGATTAAAGGCTCTTTTCCTATTTCAAAAGTTTTAGTTTTCGAGGGTAATAGCTACGTATGTTGAAAAAATGAAGATATTAGACTATTTTATGATTGCAATGGTAAAGAATGTGATTAAAAGGCTCTTTTCCTATTTCAAAAGTTTTAGTTTTCGAGGGTAATAGCTACGTATGTTGAAAAAATGAAGATATTAGACTATTTTATGATTGCACATGGTAAAGAATGTGATTAAAGGCTCTTTTCCTATTTCAAAAGTTTTAGTTTTCGAGGGTAATAGCTACGTATGTTGAAAAAATGAAGATATTAGACTATTTTATGATTGCAAATGGTAAAGAATGTGATTAAAGGCTCTTTTCCTATTTCAAAAGTTTTAGTTTTCGAGGGTAATAGCTATGTATGTTGAAAAAATGAAGATATTAGACTATTTTATGATTGCACATGGTAAAGAATGTGATTAAAGGCTCTTTTCCTATTTCAAAAGTTTTAGTTTTCGAGGGTAATAGCTACGTATGTTGAAAAAATGAAGATATTAGACTATTTTATGATTGCAAATGGTAAAGAATGTGATTAAAGGCTCTTTTCCTATTTCAAAAGTTTTAGTTTTCGAGGGTAATAGCTACGTATGTTGAAAAAATGAAGATATTAGACTATTTTATGATTGCAAATGGTAAAGAATGTGATTAAAGGCTCTTTTCCTATTTCAAAAGTTTTAGTTTTCGAGGGTAATAGCTACGTATGTTGAAAAAATGAAGATATTAGACTATTTTATGATTGCAAATGGTAAAGAATGTGATTAAAGGCTCTTTTCCTATTTCAAAAGTTTTAGTTTTCGAGGGTAATAGCTACGTATGTTGAAAAAATGAAGATATTAGACTATTTTATGATTGCACATGGTAAAGAATGTGATTAAAGGCTCTTTTCCTATTTCAAAAGTTTTAGTTTTCGAGGGTAATAGCTACGTATGTTGAAAAAATGAAGATATTAGACTATTTTATGATTGCAAATGGTAAAGAATGTGATTAAAGGCTCTTTTCCTATTTCAAAAGTTTTAGTTTTCGAGGGTAATAGCTACGTATGTTGAAAAAATGAAGATATTAGACTATTTTATGATTGCAAATGGTAAAGAATGTGATTAAAGGCTCTTTTCCTATTTCAAAAGTTTTAGTTTTCGAGGGTAATAGCTACGTATGTTGAAAAAATGAAGATATTAGACTATTTTATGATTGCAAATGGTAAAGAATGTGATTAAAGGCTCTTTTCCTATTTCAAAAGTTTTAGTTTTCGAGGGTAATAGCTACGTATGTTGAAAAAATGAAGATATTAGACTATTTTATGATTGCAAATGGTAAAGAATGTGATTAAAGGCTCTTTTCCTATTTCAAAAGTTTTAGTTTTCGAGGGTAATAGCTACGTATGTTGAAAAAATGAAGATATTAGACTATTTTATGATTGCAAATGGTAAAGAATGTGATTAAAGGCTCTTTTCCTATTTCAAAAGTTTTAGTTTTCGAGGGTAATAGCTACGTCTGTGAAAAAATGAAGATATTAGACTATTTTATGATTGCACATGGTAAAGAATGTGATTAAAGGCTCTTTTCCTATTTCAAAAGTTTTAGTTTTCGAGGGTAATAGCTACGTATGTTGAAAAAATGAAGATATTAGACTATTTTATGATTGCAAATGGTAAAGAATGTGATTAAAGGCTCTTTTCCTATTTCAAAAGTTTTAGTTTTCGAGGGTAATAGCTAGTATGTTGAAAAAATGAAGATATTAGACTATTTTATGATTGCACATGGTAAAGAATGTGATTAAAGGCTCTTTTCCTATTTCAAAAGTTTTAGTTTTCGAGGGTAATAGCTACGTATGTTGAAAAAATGAAGATATTAGACTATTTTATGATTGCAAATGGTAAAGAATGTGATTAAAGGCTCTTTTCCTATTTCAAAAGTTTTAGTTTTCGAGGGTAATAGCTACGTATGTTGAAAAAATGAAGATATTAGACTATTTTATGATTGCAAATGGTAAAGAATGTGATTAAAGGCTCTTTTCCTATTTCAAAAGTTTTAGTTTTCGAGGGTAATAGCTACGTATGTTGAAAAAATGAAGATATTAGACTATTTTATGATTGCAAATGGTAAAGAATGTGATTAAAGGCTCTTTTCCTATTTCAAAAGTTTTAGTTTTCGAGGGTAATAGCTACGTATGTTGAAAAAATGAAGATATTAGACTATTTTATGATTGCAAATGGTAAAGAATGTGATTAAAGGCTCTTTTCCTATTTCAAAAGTTTTAGTTTTCGAGGGTAATAGCTACGTATGTTGAAAAAATGAAGATATTAGACTATTTTATGATTGCAAATGGTAAAGAATGTGATTAAAGGCTCTTTTCCTATTTCAAAAGTTTTAGTTTTCGAGGGTAATAGCTACGTATGTGAAAAAATGAAGATATTAGACTATTTTATGATTGCACATGGTAAAGAATGTGATTAAAGGCTCTTTTCCTATTTCAAAAGTTTTAGTTTTCGAGGGTAATAGCTACGTATGTTGAAAAAATGAAGATATTAGACTATTTTATGATTGCAAATGGTAAAGAATGTGATTAAAGGCTCTTTTCCTATTTCAAAAGTTTTAGTTTTCGAGGGTAATAGCTACGTATGTTGAAAAAATGAAGATATTAGACTATTTTATGATTGCAAATGGTAAAGAATGTGATTAAAGGCTCTTTTCCTATGTCAAAAGTTTTAGTTTTCGAGGGTAATAGCTACGTATGTTGAAAAAATGAAGATATTAGACTATTTTATGATTGCAAATGGTAAAGAATGTGATTAAAGGCTCTTTTCCTATTTCAAAAGTTTTAGTTTTCGAGGGTAATAGCTACGTATGTTGAAAAAATGAAGATATTAGACTATTTTATGATTGCAAATGGTAAAGAATGTGATTAAAGGCTCTTTTCCTATTTCAAAAGTTTTAGTTTTCGAGGGTAATAGCTACGTATGTTGAAAAAATGAAGATATTAGACTATTTTATGATTGCAATGGTAAAGAATGTGATTAAAGGCTCTTTTCCTATTTCAAAAGTTTTAGTTTTCGAGGGTAATAGCTACGTATGTTGAAAAAATGAAGATATTAGACTATTTTATGATTGCAAATGGTAAAGAATGTGATTAAAGGCTCTTTTCCTATTTCAAAAGTTTTAGTTTTCGAGGGTAATAGCTACGTATGTTGAAAAAATGAAGATATTAGACTATTTTATGATTGCAAATGGTAAAGAATGTGATTAAAGGCTCTTTTCCTATTTCAAAAGTTTTAGTTTTCGAGGGTAATAGCTACGTATGTTGAAAAAATGAAGATATTAGACTATTTTATGATTGCACATGGTAAAGAATGTGATTAAAGGCTCTTTTCCTATTTCAAAAGTTTTAGTTTTCGAGGGTAATAGCTACGTATGTTGAAAAAATGAAGATATTAGACTATTTTATGATTGCACATGGTAAAGAATGTGATTAAAGGCTCTTTTCCTATTTCAAAAGTTTTAGTTTTCGAGGGTAATAGCTACGTATGTTGAAAAAATGAAGATATTAGACTATTTTATGATTGCACATGGTAAAGAATGTGATTAAAGGCTCTTTTCCTATTTCAAAAGTTTTAGTTTTCGAGGGTAATAGCTACGTATGTTGAAAAAATGAAGATATTAGACTATTTTATGATTGCACATGGTAAAGAATGTGATTAAAGGCTCTTTTCCTATTTCAAAAGTTTTAGTTTTCGAGGGTAATAGCTACGTATGTTGAAAAAATGAAGATATTAGACTATTTTATGATTGCAAATGGTAAAGAATGTGATTAAAGGCTCTTTTCCTATTTCAAAAGTTTTAGTTTTCGAGGGTAATAGCTACGTATGTTGAAAAAATGAAGATATTAGACTATTTTATGATTGCACATGGTAAAGAATGTGATTAAAGGCTCTTTTCCTATTTCAAAAGTTTTAGTTTTCGAGGGTAATAGCTACGTCTGTTGAAAAAATGAAGATATTAGACTATTTTATGATTGCACATGGTAAAGAATGTGATTAAAGGCTCTTTTCCTATTTCAAAAGTTTTAGTTTTCGAGGGTAATAGCTACGTATGTTGAAAAAATGAAGATATTAGACTATTTTATGATTGCACATGGTAAAGAATGTGATTAAAGGCTCTTTTCCTATTTCAAAAGTTTTAGTTTTCGAGGGTAATAGCTACGTATGTTGAAAAAATGAAGATATTAGACTATTTTATGATTGCACATGGTAAAGAATGTGATTAAAGGCTCTTTTCCTATTTCAAAAGTTTTAGTTTTCGGGTAATAGCTACGTATGTTGAAAAAATGAAGATATTAGACTATTTTATGATTGCAATGGTAAAGAATGTGATTAAAGGCTCTTTTCCTATTTCAAAAGTTTTAGTTTTCGAGGGTAATAGCTACGTATGTTGAAAAAATGAAGATATTAGACTATTTTATGATTGCAAATGGTAAAGAATGTGAACAAAGGCTCTTTTCCTATTTCAAAAGTTTTAGTTTTCAAGGGTAATAGCTACGTATGTTGAAAAAATGAAGATATTAGACTATTTTATGATTGCAAATGGTAAAGAATGTGATTAAAGGCTCTTTTCCTATTTCAAAAGTTTTAGTTTTCGAGGGTAATAGCTACGTATGTTGAAAAAATGAAGATATTAGACTATTTTATGATTGCAAATGGTAAAGAATGTGATTAAAGGCTCTTTTCCTATTTCAAAAGTTTTAGTTTTCGAGGGTAATAGCTACGTATGTTGAAAAAATGAAGATATTAGACTATTTTATGATTGCAAATGGTAAAGAATGTGATTAAAGGCTCTTTTCCTATTTCAAAAGTTTTAGTTTTCGAGGGTAATAGCTACGTATGTTGAAAAAATGAAGATATTAGACTATTTTATGATTGCAAATGGTAAAGAATGTGATTAAAGGCTCTTTTCCTATTTCAAAAGTTTTAGTTTTCGAGGGTAATAGCTACGTATGTTGAAAAAATGAAGATATTAGACTATTTTATGATTGCAAATGGTAAAGAATGTGATTAAAGGCTCTTTTCCTATTTCAAAAGTTTTAGTTTTCGAGGGTAATAGCTACGTATGTTGAAAAAATGAAGATATTAGACTATTTTATGATTGCAAATGGTAAAGAATGTGATTAAAGGCTCTTTTCCTATTTCAAAAGTTTTAGTTTTCGAGGGTAATAGCTACGTATGTTGAAAAAATGAAGATATTAGACTATTTTATGATTGCAAATGGTAAAGAATGTGATTAAAGGCTCTTTTCCTATTTCAAAAGTTTTAGTTTTCGAGGGTAATAGCTACGTATGTTGAAAAAATGAAGATATTAGACTATTTTATGATTGCAAATGGTAAAGAATGTGATTAAAGGCTCTTTTCCTATTTCAAAAGTTTTAGTTTTCGAGGGTAATAGCTACGTATGTTGAAAAAATGAAGATATTAGACTATTTTATGATTGCAAATGGTAAAGAATGTGATTAAAGGCTCTTTTCCTATTTCAAAAGTTTTAGTTTTCGAGGGTAATAGCTACGTATGTTGAAAAAATGAAGATATTAGACTATTTTATGATTGCAAATGGTAAAGAATGTGATTAAAGGCTCTTTTCCTATTTCAAAAGTTTTAGTTTTCGAGGGTAATAGCTACGTATGTTGAAAAAATGAAGATATTAGACTATTTTATGATTGCAAATGGTAAAGAATGTGATTAAAGGCTCTTTTCCTATTTCAAAAGTTTTAGTTTTCGAGGGTAATAGCTACGTATGTTGAAAAAATGAAGATATTAGACTATTTTATGATTGCAAATGGTAAAGAATGTGATTAAAGGCTCTTTTCCTATTTCAAAAGTTTTAGTTTTCGAGGGTAATAGCTACGTATGTGAAAAAATGAAGATATTAGACTATTTTATGATTGCACATGGTAAAGAATGTGATTAAAGGCTCTTTTCCTATTTCAAAAGTTTTAGTTTTCGAGGGTAATAGCTACGTATGTTGAAAAAATGAAGATATTAGACTATTTTATGATTGCACATGGTAAAGAATGTGATTAAAGGCTCTTTTCCTATTTCAAAAGTTTTAGTTTTCGAGGGTAATAGCTACGTATGTTGAAAAAATGAAGATATTAGACTATTTTATGATTGCAAATGGTAAAGAATGTGATTAAAGGCTCTTTTCCTATTTCAAAAGTTTTAGTTTTCGAGGGTAATAGCTACGTATGTTGAAAAAATGAAGATATTAGACTATTTTATGATTGCACATGGTAAAGAATGTGATTAAAGGCTCTTTTCCTATTTCAAAAGTTTTAGTTTTCGAGGGTAATAGCTACGTATGTTGAAAAAATGAAGATATTAGACTATTTTATGATTGCAAATGGTAAAGAATGTGATTAAAGGCTCTTTTCCTATTTCAAAAGTTTTAGTTTTCGAGGGTAATAGCTACGTATGTTGAAAAAATGAAGATATTAGACTATTTTATGATTGCAAATGGTAAAGAATGTGATTAAAGGCTCTTTTCCTATTTCAAAAGTTTTAGTTTTCGAGGGTAATAGCTACGTATGTTGAAAAAATGAAGATATTAGACTATTTTATGATTGCAAATGGTAAAGAATGTGATTAAAGGCTCTTTTCCTATTTCAAAAGTTTTAGTTTTCGAGGGTAATAGCTACGTATGTTGAAAAAATGAAGATATTAGACTATTTTATGATTGCAAATGGTAAAGAATGTGATTAAAGGCTCTTTTCCTATTTCAAAAGTTTTAGTTTTCGAGGGTAATAGCTACGTATGTTGAAAAAATGAAGATATTAGACTATTTTATGATTGCAAATGGTAAAGAATGTGATTAAAGGCTCTTTTCCTATTTCAAAAGTTTTAGTTTTCGAGGGTAATAGCTACGTATGTTGAAAAAATGAAGATATTAGACTATTTTATGATTGCACATGGTAAAGAATGTGATTAAAGGCTCTTTTCCTATTTCAAAAGTTTTAGTTTTCGAGGGTAATAGCTACGTATGTTGAAAAAATGAAGATATTAGACTATTTTATGATTGCAAATGGTAAAGAATGTGATTAAAGGCTCTTTTCCTATTTCAAAAGTTTTAGTTTTCGAGGGTAATAGCTACGTATGTTGAAAAAATGAAGATATTAGACTATTTTATGATTGACATGGTAAAGAATGTGATTAAAGGCTCTTTTCCTATTTCAAAAGTTTTAGTTTTCGAGGGTAATAGCTACGTATGTTGAAAAAATGAAGATATTAGACTATTTTATGATTGCAAATGGTAAAGAATGTGATTAAAGGCTCTTTTCCTATTTCAAAAGTTTTAGTTTTCGAGGGTAATAGCTACGTCTGTTGAAAAAATGAAGATATTAGACTATTTTATGATTGCACATGGTAAAGAATGTGATTAAAGGCTCTTTTCCTATTTCAAAAGTTTTAGTTTTCGAGGGTAATAGCTACGTATGTTGAAAAAATGAAGATATTAGACTATTTTATGATTGCAAATGGTAAAGAATGTGATTAAAGGCTCTTTTCCTATTTCAAAAGTTTTAGTTTTCGAGGGTAATAGCTACGTATGTTGAAAAAATGAAGATATTAGACTATTTTATGATTGCACATGGTAAAGAATGTGATTAAAGGCTCTTTTCCTATGTCAAAAGTTTTAGTTTTCGAGGGTAATAGCTACGTATGTTGAAAAAATGAAGATATTAGACTATTTTATGATTGCACATGGTAAAGAA
>NW_027063579.1:0-33171 GCF_032884065.1 Artemia franciscana
TATGTCAAAAGTTTTAGTTTTCGAGGGTAATAGCTACGTATGTTGGAAAAATGAAGATATTAGACTATTTTATAATTGCAAATGGTAACGAATGTGATTAAAGGCTCTTTTCCTATGTCAAAAGTTTTAGTTTTCGAGGGTAATAGCTACGTATGTTGAAAAAATGAAGATATTAGACTATTTTATGATTGCACATGGTAAAGAATGTGATTAAAGGCTCTTTTCCTATGTCAAAAGTTTTAGTTTTCGAGGGTAATAGCTACGTATGTTGAAAAAATGAAGATATTAGACTATTTTATAATTGCAAATGGTAACGAATGTGATTAAAGGCTCTTTTCCTATGTCAAAAGTTTTAGTTTTCGAGGGTAATAGCTAAGTTTGTTGAAAAAATGAAGATATTAGACTATTTTATGATTGCAAATGGTAAAGAATGTGATTAAAGGCTCTTTTCCTATGTCAAAAGTTTTAGATTTCGAGGGTAATAGCTACGTATGTTGAAAAAATGAAGATATTAGACTATTTTATGATTGCAAATGGTAAAGAATGTGATTAAAGGCTCTTTTCCTATTTCAAAAGTTTTAGTTTTCGAGGGTAATAGCTACGTATGTTGGAAAAATGAAGATATTAGACTATTTTATGATTGCACATGGTAAAGAATGTGCTTAAAGGCTCTTTTCCTGTGGCAAAAGTTTTACTTTTCGAGGGTAATAGCTACGTACGTTGGAAAAATGAAGATATTAGACTATTTTATGATTGCACATGGTAAAGAATGTGATTAAAGGCTCTTTTCCCATGTCAAAAGTTTTAGTTTTCGAGGGTAATAGCTACGTATGTTGGAAAAATGAAGATATTAGACTATTTTATGATTGCACATGGTAAAGAAAGTGCTTAAAGGCTCTTTTCCTATTTCAAAAGTTTTAGTTTTCGAGGGTAATAGCTACGTATGTTGGAAAAATGAAGATATTAGACTATTTTATGATTGCACATAGTAAAGAATGTGATTAAAGGCTCTTTTCCTATGTCAAAAGTTTTAGTTTTCGAGGGTAATAGCTAAGTATGTTGAAAAAATGAAGATATTAGACTATTTTATGATTGCACATGGTAAAGAATGTGATTAAAGGCTCTTTTCCTATGTCAAAAGTTTTAGTTTTCGAGGGTAATAGCTACGTATGTTGGAAAAATGAAGATATTAGACTATTTTATGATTGCACATGGTAAAGAATGTGATTAAAGGCTCTTTTCCTATGTCAAAAGTTTTAGTTTTCGAGGGTAATAGCTACGTATGTTGAAAAAATGAAGATATTAGACTATTTTATGATTGCAAATGGTAAAGAATGTGATTAAAGGCTCTTTTCCTATGTCAAAAGTTTTAGTTTTCGAGGGTAATAGCTACGTATGTTGAAAAAATGAAGATATTAGACTATTTTATGATTGCAAATGGTAAATAATGTGCTTAAAGGCTCTTTCCTATGGCAAAAGTTTTAGTTTTCGAGGGTAATAGCTACGTATGTTGAAAAAATGAAGATATTAGACTATTTTATGATTGCAAATGGTAAAGAATGTGCTTAAAGGCTCTTTTCCTATGGCAAAAGTTTTAGTTTTCGAGGGTAATAACTACGTATGTTGAAAAAATGAAGATATTAGACTATTTTATGATTGCAAATGGTAAAGAATGTGATTAAAGGCTCTTTTCCTATGTCAAAAGTTTTCGTTTTCGAGGGTAATAGCTACGTATGTTGGAAAAATGAAGATATTAGACTATTTTATGATTGCACATGGTAAAGAATGTGATTAAAGGCTCTTTTCCTATGTCAAAAGTTTTCGTTTTCGAGGGTAATAGCTACGTATGTTGGAAAAATGAAGATATTAGACTATTTTATGATTGCACATGGTAAAGAATGTGCTTAAAGGCTCTTTTCCTATGGCAAAAGTTTTCGTTTTCGAGGGTAATAGCTACGTTTGTTGGAAAAATGAAGATATTAGACTATTTTATGATTGCACATGGTAAAGAATGTGATTAAAGGCTCTTTTCCTATGTCAAAAGTTTTAGTTTTCGAGGGTAATAGCTACGTATGTTGGAAAAATGAAGATATTAGACTATTTTATAATTGCAAAAGGTAACGAATGTGATTAAAGGCTCTTTTCCTATGTCAAAAGTTTTAGTTTTCGAGGGTAAAAGCTACGTATGTTGAAAAAATGAAGATATTAGACTATTTTATGATTGCAAATGGTAAAGAATGTGATTAAAGGCTCTTTTCCTATGTCAAAAGTTTTAGTTTTCGAGGGTAATAGCTACGTATGTTGAAAAAATGAAGATATTAGACTATTTTATGATTGCACATGGTAAAGAAAGTGCTTAAAGGCTCTTTTCCTATTTCAAAAGTTTTAGTTTTCGAGGGTAATAGCTACGTATGTTGAAAAAATGAAGATATTAGACTATTTTATGATTGCAAATGGTAAAGAATGTGATTAAAGGCTCTTTTCCTATTTCAAAAGTTTTCGTTTTCGAGGGTAATAGCTACTTATGTTGAAAAAATGAAGATATTAGACTATTTTATGATTGCACATGGTAAAGAATGTGATTAAAGGCTCTTTTCCTATGTCAAAAGTTTTAGTTTTCGAGGGTAATAGCTACGTATGTTGAAAAAATGAAGATATTAGACTATTTTATGATTGCAAATGGTAAAGAATGTGCTTAAAGGCTCTTTTCCTATGGCAAAAGTTTTAGTTTTCGAGGGTAATAGCTACGTATGTTGAAAAAATAAAAATATTAGACTATTTTATGATTGCAAATGGTAAAGAATGTGATTAAAGGCTCTTTTCCTATGTCAAAAGTTTTAGTTTTCGAGGGTAATAGCTACGTATGTTGAAAAAATGAAGATATTAGACTATTTTATAATTGTAAATGGTAACGAATGTGATTAAAGGCTCTTTTCCTATGTCAAAAGTTTTAGTTTTCGAGGGTAATAGCTACGTATGTTGAAAAAATGAAGATATTAGACTATTTTATAATTGCAAATGGTAACGAATGTGATTAAAGGCTCTTTTCCTATGTCAAAAGTTTTAGTTTTCGAGGGTAATAGCTACGTATGTTGAAAAAATGAAGATATTAGACTATTTTATAATTGCAAATGGTAACGAATGTGATTAAAGGCTCTTTTCCTATGTCAAAAGTTTTAGTTTTCGAGGGTAATAGCTACGTATGTTGGAAAAATGAAGATATTAGACTATTTTATGATTGCACATGGTAAAGAAAGTGCTTAAAGGCTCTTTTCTTATTTCAAAAGTTTTAGTTTTCGAGGGTAATAGCTACGTATGTTGAAAAAATGAAGATATTAGTCTATTTTATGATTGCAAATGGTAAAGAATGTGATTAAAGGCTCTTTTCCTATTTCAAAAGTTTTCGTTTTCGAGGGTAATAGCTACGTATGTTGGAAAAATGAAGATATTAGACTATTTTATAATTGCAAATGGTAACGAATGTGATTAAAGGCTCTTTTCCTATGTCAAAAGTTTTAGTTTTCGAGGGTAATAGCTACGTATATTGGAAAAATGAAGATATTAGACTATTTTATGATTGCACATGGTAAAGAATGTGATTAAAGGCTCTTTTCCTATGTCAAAAGTTTTAGTTTTCGAGGGTAATAGCTACGTATGTTGGAAAAATGAAGATATTAGACTATTTTATGATTGCACATGGTAAAGAAAGTGCTTAAAGTCTCTTTTCCTATTTCAAAAGTTTTAGTTTTCGAGGGTAATAGCTACGTATGTTGAAAAAATGAAGATATTAGACTATTTTAAGATTGCACATGGTAAAGAATGTGATTAAAGGCTCTTTTCCTATTTCAAAAGTTTTCGTTTTCGAGGGTAATAGCTACGTATGTTGGAAAAATGAAGATATTAGACTATTTTATAATTGCAAATGGTAACGAATGTGATTAAAGGCTCTTTTCCTATGTCAAAAGTTTTAGTTTTCGAGGGTAATAGCTACGTATGTTGGAAAAATGAAGATATTAGACTATTTTATGATTGCACATGGTAAAGAATGTGATTAAAGGCTCTTTTCCTATGTCAAAAGTTTTAGTTTTCGAGGGTAATAGCTACGTATGTTGAAAAAATGAAGATATTAGACTATTTTATAATTGTAAATGGTAACGAATGTGATTAAAGGCTCTTTTCCTATGTCAAAAGTTTTAGTTTTCGAGGGTAATAGCTACGTATGTTGAAAAAATGAAGATATTAGACTATTTTATAATTGCAAATGGTAACGAATGTGATTAAAGGCTCTTTTCCTATGTCAAAAGTTTTAGTTTTCGAGGGTAATAGCTACGTATGTTGAAAAAATGAAGATATTAGACTATTTTATAATTGCAAATGGTAACGAATGTGATTAAAGGCTCTTTTCCTATGTCAAAAGTTTTAGTTTTCGAGGGTAATAGCTACGTATGTTGGAAAAATGAAGATATTAGACTATTTTATGATTGCACATGGTAAAGAAAGTGCTTAAAGGCTCTTTTCTTATTTCAAAAGTTTTAGTTTTCGAGGGTAATAGCTACGTATGTTGAAAAAATGAAGATATTAGTCCATTTTATGATTGCAAATGGTAAAGAATGTGATTAAAGGCTCTTTTCCTATTTCAAAAGTTTTCGTTTTCGAGGGTAATAGCTACGTATGTTGGAAAAATGAAGATATTAGACTATTTTATAATTGCAAATGGTAACGAATGTGATTAAAGGCTCTTTTCCTATGTCAAAAGTTTTAGTTTTCGAGGGTAATAGCTACGTATATTGGAAAAATGAAGATATTAGACTATTTTATGATTGCACATGGTAAAGAATGTGATTAAAGGCTCTTTTCCTATGTCAAAAGTTTTAGTTTTCGAGGGTAATAGCTACGTATGTTGGAAAAATGAAGATATTAGACTATTTTATGATTGCACATGGTAAAGAAAGTGCTTAAAGTCTCTTTTCCTATTTCAAAAGTTTTAGTTTTCGAGGGTAATAGCTACGTATGTTGAAAAAATGAAGATATTAGACTATTTTATGATTGCACATGGTAAAGAATGTGATTAAAGGCTCTTTTCCTATTTCAAAAGTTTTCGTTTTCGAGGGTAATAGCTACGTATGTTGGAAAAATGAAGATATTAGACTATTTTATAATTGCAAATGGTAACGAATGTGATTAAAGGCTCTTTTCCTATGTCAAAAGTTTTAGTTTTCGAGGGTAATAGCTACGTATGTTGGAAAAATGAAGATATTAGACTATTTTATGATTGCACATGGTAAAGAATGTGATTAAAGGCTCTTTTCCTATGTTAAAAGTTTTAGTTTTCGAGAGTAATAGCTACGTATGTTGGAAAAATGAAGATATTAGACTATTTTATGATTGCACATGGTAAAGAAAGTGCTTAAAGTCTCTTTTCCTATTTCAAAAGTTTTAGTTTTCGAGGGTAATAGCTATGTATGTTGAAAAAATGAAGATACTAGACTATTTTATGATTGCAAATGGTAAAGAATGTGATTAAAGGCTCTTTTCCTATTTCAAAAGTTTTAGTTTTCGAGGGTAATAGCAACGTATGTTGGAAAAATGAAGATATTAGACTATTTTATAATTGCAAATGGTAACGAATGTGATTAAAGGCTCTTTTCCTATGTCAAAAGTTTTAGTTTTCGAGGGTAATAGCTACGTATGTTGGAAAAATAAAGATATTAGACTATTTTATGATTGCACATGGTAAAGAATGTGATTAAAGGCTCTTTTCCTGTGTCAAAAGTTTTAGTTTTCGAGGGTAATAGCTACGTATGTTGAAAAAATGAAGATATTAGACTATTTTATGATTGCACATGGTAAAGAATGTGATTAAAGGCTCTTTTCCTATTTCAAAAGTTTAAGTTTTCGAGGGTAATAGCTACGTATGTTGGAAAAATGAAGATATTAGACTATTTTATGATTGCACATGGTAAAGAATGTGATTAAAGGCTCTTTTCCTATGTCAAAAGTTTTCGTTTTTGAGGGTAATAGCTACGTATGTTGGAAAAATGAAGATATTAGACTATTTTATGATTGCAAATGGTAAAGAATGTGATTAAAGGCTCTTTTCCTATGTCAAAAGTTTTAGTTTTTGAGGGTAATAGCTACGTATGTTGAAAAAATGAAGATATTAGACTATTTTATAATTGCAAATGGTAACGAATGTGATTAAAGGCTCTTTTCCTATGTCAAAAGTTTTAGTTTTCGAGGGTAATAGCTACGTATGTTGAAAAAATGAAGATATTAGACTATTTTATAATGGCAAATGGTAACGAATGTGATTAAAGGCTCTTTTCCTATGTCAAAAGTTTTAGTTTTCGAGGGTAATAGCTACGTATGTTGGAAAAATGAAGATATTAGACTATTTTATGATTGCACATGGTAAAGAAAGTGCTTAAAGGCTCTTTTCCTATTTCAAAAGTTTTAGTTTTCGAGGGTAATAGCTACGTATGTTGAAAAAATGAAGATATTAGACTATTTTATGATTGCAAATGGTAAAGAATGTGATTAAAGGCTCTTTTCCTATGTCAAAAGTTTTAGTTTTCGAGGGTAATAGCTACGTATGTTGGAAAAATGAAGATATTAGACTATTTTATGATTGCACATGGTAAAGAAAGTGCTTAAAGGCTCTTTTCCTATTTCAAAAGTTTTAGTTTTCAATGGTAATAGCTACGTATGTTGAAAAAATGAAGATATTAGACTATTTTATGATTGCACATGGTAAAGAAAGTGCTTAAAGGCTCTTTTCCTATTTCAAAAATTTTAGTTTTCGAGGGTAATAGCTACGTATTTTGAAAAAATGAAGATATTAGACTATTTTATGATTGCACATGGTAAAGAAAGTGCTTAAAGGCTCTTTTCCTATTTCAAAAGTTTTAGTTTTCGAGGGTAATAGCTACGTATGTTGAAAAAATGAAGGTATTAGACTATTTTATGATTGCAAATGGTAAAGAATGTGATTAAAGGCTCTTTTCCTATGTCAAAAGTTTTAGTTTTCGAGGGTAATAGCTACGTATGTTGGAAAAATGAAGATATTAGACTATTTTATGATTGCACATGGTAAAGAATGTGATTAAAGGCTCTTTTCCTATGTCAAAAGTTTTAGTTTTCGAGGGTAATAGCTACGTATGTTGGAAAAATGAAGATTTTAGACTATTTTATGATTGCAAATGGTAAAGAATGTGATTAAAGGCTCTTTTCCTATGTCAAAAGTTTTAGTTTTCGAGGGTAATAGCTACGTATGTTGAAAAAATGAAGATATTAGACTATTTTATAATTGCAAATGGTAAAGAAAGTGCTTAAAGGCTCTTTTCCTATTTAAAAAGTTTTAGTTTTCGAGGGTAATAGCTACGTATGTTGAAAAAATGAAGATATTAGACTATTTTATGATTGCACATGGTAAAGAATGTGACTAAAGGCTCTTTTCCTATGTCAAAAGTTTTAGTTTTCGAGGGTAATAGCTACGTATGTTGAAAAAATGAAAATATTAGACTATTTTATGATTGCAAATGGTAAAGAATGTGATTAAAGGCTCTTTTCCTATGTCAAAAGTTTTAGTTTTCGAGGGTAATAGCTACGTATGTTGGAAAAATGAAGAAATTAGACTATTTTATAATTGCAAATGGTAACGAATGTGATTAAAGGCTCTTTTCCTATGTCAAAAGTTTTAGTTTTCGAGGGTAATAGCTACGTATGTTGGAAAAATGAAGATATTAGACTATTTTATGATTGCACATGGTAAAGAAAGTGCTTAAAGGCTCTTTTCCTATTTCAAAAGTTTTAGTTTTCGAGGGTAATAGCTACGTATGTTGAAAAAATGAAGATATTAGACTATTTTATGATTGCACATGGTAAAGAATGTGATTAAAGGCTCTTTTCCTATGTCAAAAGTTTTAGCTTTCGAGGGTAATAGCTACGTATGTTGGAAAAATGAAGATATTAGACTATTTTATGATTGCACATGGTAAAGAATGTGATTAAAGGCTCTTTTCCTATGTCAAAAGTTTTAGTTTTCGAGGGTAATAGCTACGTATGTTGGAAAAATGAAGATATTAGACTATTTTATAATTGCAAATGGTAACAAATGTGATTAAAGGCTCTTTTCCTATTTCAAAAGTTTTAGTTTTCGAGGGTAATAGCTACGTATGTTGGAAAAATGAAGATATTAGACTATTTTATGATTGCACATGGTAAAGAAAGTGCTTAAAGGCTCTTTTCCTATTTCAAAAGTTTTAGTTTTCGAGGGTAATAGCTACGTATGTTGGAAAAATGAAGATATTAGACTTTTTTATGATTGCACATGGTAAAGAATGTGATTAAAGGCTCTTTTCCTATGTCAAAAGTTTTCGTTTTCGAGGGTAATAGCTACGTATGTTGGAAAAATGAAGATATTAGACTATTTTATGATTGCAAATGGTAAAGAATGTGATTAAAGGCTCTTTTCCTGTGTCAAAAGTTTTAGTTTTCGAGGGTAATAGCTACGTATGTTGAAAAAATGAAGATATTAGACTATTTTATAATTGCAAATGGTAACGAATGTGATTAAACGCTCTTTTCCTATGTCAAAAGTTTTAGTTTTCGAGGGTAATAGCTACGTATGTTGAAAAAATGAAGATATTAGACTATTTTATAATTGCAAATGGTAACGAATGTGATTAAAGGCTCTTTTCCTATGTCAAAAGTTTTAGTTTTCGAGGGTAATAGCTACGTATGTTGGAAAAATGAAGATATTAGACTATTTTATGATTGCACATGGTAAAGAAAGTGCTTAAAGGCTCTTTTCCTATTTCAAAAGTTTTAGTTTTCGAGGGTAATAGCTACGTATGTTGAAAAAATGAAGATATTAGACTATTTTATGATTGCAAATGGTAAAGAATGTGATTAAAGGCTCTTTTCCTATGTCAAAAGTTTTAGTTTTCGAGGGTAATAGCTACTGTTACGGGGTGATTTTGCTAAATAATTAATTTGTGTTGTGCTTTATCTAAAGGGGGTTTGCGTTGAGTTGCTTGGGACTTTTCTAAGTCTTAATAGTTTTATGTGGATATGGGAGCTAAATTATTAATAAAATAAGAAGGCTTCGTATATAATCCCCGGTAACCTGGGAGACAGGAACATCTCAGTGTTGTTTGAGGTCTCCTGAAACAAATATAGATTCCCTTGGGACCGTACCTGAAAGATAGAGGAACTGTACCTGATGCCCTAATACATAGACAAAAGATGATTAAATACAATAAGGTTTATTTACTTACAATATACAACTATTGACAAAACAGCTTCAATGACTTATTGCATGAAAAGGTGAACATGAGCAAAATTGATCTTGACAATTCGAATCCTTCCTTAAGACTAACTCTTTGCCCTTGTGTTGGGCTCATATATCCGACGCGCGCACTTGCCAGACAGGCTTGGTGACCTGCGGAAGTTGACCTCCACTACTATTGGTAATATTTAATCATGTGACTAGTCTCGCATCCAAAAGCTGTTTTTATGGCAAGGATTTCTCTTTTGGTTTTGAGAAAAACCCATAGGTCAGAATAACTGGTTACTTAACTTGCGTTGGACTATGCAGGCTTGAAAAACCCAGGGGTCAGAATAACTGGTTACTTGACTTGTTAAGTAACATTTCACTTATCTAAATGCACGTAGTCCACTGCGTAGGATTATGCAGACTTGTTAAATTTAGCAACTGTTAAATTCTAAATGATTTTATTCAAACCTTTTTCAAATTGAAATTTACTAAAGGGGTGTGACTGAGAAATTTAGTCCTGAATTTAAGAGTTCCTAGAAGAGTATGGATGAGAGATTTGGTCCTATATTTGAGGATTCCTAAGGGGATGTAAATGAGGGATTTGGTCCTGAATTTTATAGAGGGGAGGGGGCTGGTCTAAATGTTACATATCCCCTTTCCCGTTGTAGATTGATGTCCCCATCAATCAGTCTAATCTCTTTCCTTAAATATTGTATTTATTCCTTATTGTCTATAAAAATTTTATTATAATTCCATAACCTTGTAAATGATGATTAAAATTTCAGAAATATTTTCCTACACCTTATATATGTATGTCCTGCACCTAGCACTAAAAAAAATTATTTAAACACAACACTTGACATTAACTGTTATTACACTCGAATACCTGGTTCCAATTGTTCATTTTTACTTGAAGTTTTTTAACTGTTATATCTGATTTTTAATTGATCCCAGGTATTGTAACAATAAGAATAAAAATGCACGACGTAATATAAGATTTTCACTGGCACTTTTATTTACTTAAATTTATAATTCACTATTTGGCACTTTTTTAAATGTTCATCACTTATTAGTTCTGGATATTAGTTTCACACCAATCACAATTTTCGTGTCCTTGCCCTATTTGCTGATTGAACAAATATATTGTCATTTTCTAATTTATCACCATTTAGCAAAAGTAAAGATTTTGTTTTTACGCTTTTACAAAATGGGAAGCGCGGGACTCAGAATCACCTATCCCCAGCAGTTTAAGTACAAAGGTACGGCCGGTACTACAGTTCTTCTGTCCTGCTCCAGCTCTCTTCTGCATTTAAGCGTTATCTTAATTGTCCTTGGCGTTATCTTAATTTAATTCAATAGACTGGAGTACTATCTAACGCCTTACTTGGATTTCCTGTTCTAAAACTTCATTAGGTGTGTGAGGGTTTCCATATTGAATTGGGTTCACTAATGGTGTTTTTGCGTGGGTATGTTGTCGTACCCGCTGGCTGGATGTTTCGTTTTCTCTAGTCTACATCGTACAGTCAGAAATGAGAAATGGATGATAGTTTTCCGGTTGAATCAGACGTGTCTCGGGCATTCTTCGGTGGTTGATAAATCATGATAGGTGTTTTGTAGTCTTTGACCATGACGTTTGTTGGCCAATATTAGTAGTATGCCAAATTCTGTAATAAAAATTTCCAAGCAGAATCATGTTGTTAACATATAAAATGGTACTAGTGATACGATAAGATAAAGCATTATTTTAAATTGCATAATAATAGCACATAATTGCATAACAGTAATATTAGTTTTTTTTTCTTCAAACATTCAAAGTGAAATCGAATGTACGATTTCTTAAAAGAAGTTTTAAATTCTAATAATTTTCAGGTACATTTGAAGTAACGAGAGGGATGATTTGTCATATAGCAATTAAAATAGTTTTATTGGTATTACACTATTAATATATTATTATGATTACATGTAAATATAAAAACACGGCACTAAAGAGGGTTATATATATATGTAAGATTATATAGAGGTCTTAATGTTCTGGATCATACTTTAATCGAAAAAAATTTGAACCTTCAATGCGTGATTAGTCGAAAAGTAATACATTTTGCATCATAGCCTTTCAATTATCACGCCTTGGAACGTTTTTTTTTTTTTTTTGAAATAGATCAGGAAAATTACAAGAGATGACCTCTTAAATCTCTTACACATAAAAAGATAGGAACGAATTTTTTCGTGCTTGTTAGAGGTCTATATTTACATAAAGATTTTCTGCCAAGAGTATTTTTGATCTATATGCCAAAAAGTAATACAGTATGTTGTATCATAGCCTTTTAGCTGTTATACACCAACAATATTTC
Source organism: Artemia franciscana (assembly GCF_032884065.1). Taxonomy (NCBI): domain Eukaryota; kingdom Metazoa; phylum Arthropoda; class Branchiopoda; order Anostraca; family Artemiidae; genus Artemia; species Artemia franciscana. The sequence continues at coordinate 11,629 of NW_027063579.1, forward strand.
TACAGTAGGGAAAGGATGTTACGTACGGAGAAAGACCTCTTAATTTCCCCGGATTTTTACATCCTCCCTGTTAAAATGGCTTAAATATCATCAGGAGCAGTAGGGTTCAATTGATGCATCTCTTGTGCCTCAATTGCATCAGTATTTATCCTTTTTCTCTTCAGTATTTTCCCATAGTTAATTGTTAGTAGCGCTCTTATTGTTAGTGAAATAAGAAATACCATGAATATTGTGATTATAATATTATACCATGAGTTTGGTGAGAACAAACCGTATTGGCTCTCCACGTATTTCAATCTTTGGTCTTCGTTAGTGAATAAGGGTATTTGCATATCTAACGCTTCCTTTATTTTTGTTAATTGCATTGTACCTTTGATCTTTTCTATTTTTGGCCATATGGATGTTTTAGATTCTTCATCATTTATATTCGGAATCGTGAAGGACAAGTTTATTCCTTGAAAATTTATTATTTTTGGGCTCATGACGTTAGTGCTGGTTGTGATTAGAGGTGTTTGGACGGTTGTTTCTTTAGTTACAAGTCTGCAACCTTGTTTGATTGTAATAGTCCCAACATCCTGTAATAATATTTCGGTTCGATAGCTGGGGTCAATTTTTTCTGTATTGTTATAGCAGGATAGAGTTCCTACCGTCTTCTTAGGTACTGTAAATAACCATAAGTCGTTCCGTAAATTAATGAAAGTTTCTCTTTTGGTATTTCCTATTAAGGCTTCACAAGAATCAGGAATATTTTGTTGCTGCGATTCCTTTAGGAATAGATCTAGCATGCATGATCCTATCTTTACGTTATATATAGGTAATGTAAGTTGGCAGACCAAATTTTTAAATGACACGCATTCTTTTAATTCTTCGGTATTTGCTAACGCGTATTTTCTTCTATCTTGATCTATTAACATATATTCCGCTTCTGGGATGATGCTCATGAAGGAGTTTGTCTCCTTAATGTTGATTGGAAATGTAGATATTTTGTATAGGTCGTATATGGATTGTTGATTAATCAAAGGAATTGTGACTACAGCAAATAGTTGCTCATTGATCTTGGTAATATGCACCTTTAGTTTGGTATAATATAAAAACAAGTTAGCTACTTCTGGTTCTACTGGTAAGTGGAGACCAAATGTTAAGTGAGTCTTTATTTCGTTTAGGATGTTCTTAAGATCCGAGGGATCCACTAAGTCGTAAGAAAGAGTACCTCCTGTTAACTCAAATAACGCGAACTCAAATTTACTGACATCAGTGGCTAAGTTCAACAAAGACATAATAACAATGTCTAGTGACACCATTGTTAGGCTGGAATCAGAGATTACTCTGTCTACTTCATTTTTTAAATAGTTCATTGTGCTGACTGTTCTTGATATTTTTTTGGATATAGCCTCGATTTTGTCTTTTTGATAATTGGCGATACTTGCTTGTATTTTTTGGACATGTAGTGTTGTATTCATGGCTGTGTTGAGTCTTTTAACATTATCTCTTAGTATATTCAAATCTTCTTCGGTTGACAAACCGAATAGTCGGGAAGCAAGCTCTCCTACTATTGGGATTAGACTTGTTGATCGTTTATATTTACTTCTTCGGAAAAATACTTCGAATATACGTGTAGTGCTTTGTTTAAGTTTTTGTATTTCTGTATTGAATAGTTCAAATAACGCCTCTAACCTTTGTCTATATAAGATAAGGAATGCCTGATGAGTTGAGATTTTATGAGCATTCTCCATGGTTAATTCCGGGAGGGGTTCTAATTCATCCTTTGCTGGTTCGTCAGCCATGGCCAGTCGCGCGCAAGTTTTTTTACCATCTATTGTCCAACATTCTCTCCAGTGACCTTCATCTTGACATTTTTTTTCTCCATCCACACATCGTGTTCTTCCATAGTCTGTCTCGACAAAAGGGATTTGCCATCTAACTTGTATTCTTCCCTTTTTCGAAGAAGTCCATATCCAGCTAGTTGATTGCCATGGTTGCCTTACTGTTATTAAAATTTCATCGTTTTTAATTGGCATTAGTACACCAGGGATAGTACTTGTAGTAATTTCGGATATTGAGGTGTCTAACTCTATTGGTTGTGGGTCAGTCGTCGTGGGGTTTGACGAGGGGAATGTTTCTTCCACTTCTGTTATTGGGGTATGTTCAGTTTCGATTGTTGTTGGAGTAAAATCAGTTTCTGCTGTGGTTTCCTCGTTCTGAGTATCGTATTTCCAGAAAGTAGTCGTTTTGTATTCTTTTTCGGTGCTTTTGGGGATTTCCATTAATCCGTTTGTGCTTTCTTCGGTATAAGAAGTAATACGTGGAACATGGGCGGTCGTGTTGATTTTGGTAGCTTCCGTTGTGACGTTTATTATTCTACAGAAATATTGACATTTAAACTTGTATTTTGGTTTGCTGGTACCATTAGTGGAATTCAATCCCACTTCAATATTTTCTATACCTCTTATTATCTCTGGTATTTTATTTGTTCGCGTTACGAGGTCAGATACAATGCTTGTTCCTTGGGTTTCAATTGTAGCGGTTTGCTTTGTGTATTGGGAAATACTGGTTATGTCTCTCGTTTCAACTTTCGTTGGTTTTATTTCAGATAAATCTATTTTTTCTTGTATTGGTCTGTTCTTGGCCCTGTTAATTTGTTTTGGTCCATTCCATAGTTCTTTGAAGAAATTCCATACTGTGGGCAATTCGTTCAATAACGCATATTGTCCATCGTAAAATTTTCTTTGTCTAAGTTGTGTCTTGATTGGCTCAATTGTATCTTTGGTCTCTTTATCGATATCTGAGTTTTGGTCCTCGTTAATTGACCTTCTTTTTCTTTTTTCAATGGTTTTTCCGAATCCTATAGCTTTATCGATTTCGGCCATTTTCGCATCAAAATCATCTACTATTCTTTTTGTTTTGACCTTGGGAGAGTTAGGGGATGTTTCTTTCTTTTCCTTATGGTTGTTTTTGCTTGCTTGTAGTCCCTTGTCTGATTTTAAAAATTGAAAAATTGATTCTTTTAGGTCAAATGTATTTTTCTCCAGTCTTATAACTTGTTGGAATAATGTTTCAAATGGTTTAGGGTCTAGCTTCATAAAAATTTTCCAAGCATTGTTACTAGTTAGAAGTGAATTTTCGTGTTTGAATATTATTCCATGCTTTACGACATCTTGTGTATGGACACTTATACACATGGTCATCAAAAATGTTAAGATCATCTTTCTTATCTGTAATTAATATTTAATCAATTATTTTTGACAAAGTATGATAGAAAGAAAAAATGGATTGCGCGACGCTGAGATTTATTAAGTATTATTGGAGTTTTGAAGATAGATTCAAGGGGCTAACACACTATTGTCATTACGATATAGTGTTAAAAAAATCAATTTAAAAAATATCAATAATTTTAAATTGGGGGATTAAAGAATATTAAAGATGCTTCCAATGAAGACTCGTGTCTGAATAGACTAAAGTGTCATTACGGAAGATCTTTGGCACCGCCCATTTCAGAAAAGGGGCTATTTTAAATAGAGAAAAACAAGGATTTTTTGGAAAATAGGGGGGAACACTCCCTAAAAATCACAGAATCTTAACGAAAATCATACAATCGTATTCGGCGGATCCGAGAACCTAGTAGCAAAAATCTCATGTATTTTTCTCAAAATGTTGAATTTTTGTCAGAAAATTAATAATTGGTGTGTGTTTTTGGAAGATAAAATAATAATATTTCAAGGGTGCAATCATTAGGTATTTAGCAAATTAAAGTACTAGCTTAGTCTCGCTAATAATCTCTTAGGGACTTTTTTTTTTAAGTTTTATTTTAGGTCTAGGATGGAGTTAACTCAAGACCTATTAGATGTTCTCTACTCTCATTGGGGGGGATGGATAGACATTGGCAATATTTATATTAAAGTTATTTTATTTAGTTACAAAAATACCTAGATATAAAAAAAATTAATAGCACTTGTATTTTGAGAGGATCGCCGTTAAACTTCTTTATAACTCCAAATAGTTAAAAACTAAAATTGTTTAAAATTTTGCTAACCAAGGAAAAATTTGCTTAAAACACATATCTGATAAATGTATGAAATAGTATGAAACAACTTGTGTGTCTGATACGGCTTGAGGCTTAAATTACTAATTAAGTAGATGTAATAGAAGGATAGGCTTATTTTATTGTTAAAGTTTTGATTCATGGCATTAATTGGGTAAGATCTAATTATGGTTGGGTTAATGTAGTTTGGAGTTTTAAAAGTAGGGATAATTATTATATTATAAGATTGTAAGACCTAGTAACTATGTTTCTAACTCATTACAGCCAATTTTTTTTGTATGCACTTTGAGAAACAATCATAGCTATTGCAAAACTCGCACATATTCGAGAGGGTGTCTTATTGAGGTATAATAGTTTGACTTTCGATAAATTAAGTGTTCTTTCGCATTTAAACTCATTCTAGCTTAAAACTAATTGGCTTAGTTGTAAAAGAAGAACAACCTTTGACTTATGATTTAAATCGTCTTTAAATTTAGTAGGATCTTAGCCTAACTTAATTAATAAGTTGTAGGCTACTAGTCCTTTGTAGTACAAATCTATATTGTACTTATTTAAAATAAGTTAAACTTTAGATTAAGAATTTGAAAAGTTTCACAACTTGTTTCCTTTTTATTTTTTCTTTCTTAAAGAATACTTATTGTAAATCATATTGTGATAATTTGTGGGGCAAGTAAGGTTTATAAATTTTAAAAATTTATACACATATGCACACATGTACTAAGCATGTTGTTTAAATATAGTCTATAGTTTAAAATAGCCTTTATAATATAGCCTATATTTTAAAATAATAGTATTTATGTTTAAATCAAATTATAGATGTCTTGATATAGTCTAAAGCTCAAAATGAGGGTTTGTAATTATATAATAAGATTATAAGGCCTAGTAACTTTATCTTAAAGATATAGATCACAGCTTTCCTGGTAAGTACATTGGGGAGATAATTATAGCTATGCCAGACGGGCACAAATTGGCTGAAGGTGTTATATTGAGGTACAAGGGTTTAATTTCGACTCGTAGCATCGTTTTATGCTTGGACTTCTTTCCGATGAAAATTAAGTAGCTTAACTGGGAGAAAAGAGAAAAGAAAAACTTTTAACCACTTTTTTAAATTCGGTTGAATTTTAGCCTAGTTAAGTGAAAAAGTCGCGTGTTGTTAGTTTCTTTGTATATATAATCTTATATTGTATCATAATTAAGAATAGATTGTATCACAATCATAGTGTAATACGGCGCACTTTCATACGATTTATTAAATGTTTTTTCTCATTAAGTTATTCCTTGTATAAAATTTTCAGTTTAGTTATGAAATAGATAAGTGTGTTATTTTCCACTTGATTGAATAAGGAAAAAAAAAATAAGCATTTTCTCATTAGGCAGAAATACTCTCTTATCCCAATTATCTTGTCGGTTGAAGATGTGAAGTATAATTATGGCTTTTCGAAAAACCTTTATATTTGAGGTATTCACTACCTCAAGTAGATGTAAGTAGATAATAATTGAGGGTTTTATTACAGCACTTTGCATTTGGAATGAGACCTAGTCAAATTAAGAACAATGTATTACTTTTTAAGTAGCGATATTTCAATAGGATGATGCGACTATGTTGGCCTTTATACTAAAGGTTGCTTTCTTTTATCATTATATAAAAGTCTCGTTTTACAATACATTGTTCAGTTGTTTAGATGGGAAGACTATATTCTGTTATCTAAGCGAGATACATAAGTATACTTTGTGAACAAATGTTTATCAAATATAGTTATTGTGTTTTGATATGTTTTCAAAGCTTGTATTTTCAAAGCTTGATATTTGAAGTATTTTTCAAAGTTCGGACCGTGTCATGAATCCATGTAGATCGCATAAGGTAAGAGATTGAATTTTGTTAAATGTTTTTTGGACATTTTTTGTTAAAATTATGCGAAGAGAAAAAAAATTTTTTTTTTTAAGTAGTAGGCTAAAGGTTAGTAGGCTAAGTGTTAAGTTTAGATTTTTCGTGTGTTATATGCTATTACACTTATTTATAATAGTTTGTAAAGTTCACAGGTCCGGCGATTTTGGTAATTTCTAAACATATTTATCTTACCATAAGTATATGAATTAAGATAGTTATACGGAGGTTATATATATTTTTTTTTTTTGTAATGTTAGTTTTGGTAAGCGTAATTTATTTTGAAGAATCATTACCTTACCGCCATATATTTCCTGTTTCGTTCTCCTTTCTGTTCCTGAAACGTTTTTACTTCATTTGATTTTATTTTATTTTTTTTTACTTTTAGTTGCATTTAGGGGTGTTTTGTTCAAACGCTACTTCTGCTATTATCTCGTAATAGTTCTCTTGGCTTTTGGGTCCGAAAATTGATAGTAATTGTAACCCGTATACAAGTTCTCTTCCAAATTTCATGTTTTTAAAATTGGAAGTTAAGGAGGGGTGAAGTTTTCGTGCCTCTTTGCTTAACTTCTTTGCTTTTCTTAGGTCAACTAACGTTAAATGTGGCTTCCAGTTTTCTTGCTTTGCAATTTGTACTCCGCTTTTGGTAATTTCTTTCGAGATTTCTTCTATGATTGGATTTAGGCGCGTTTTAACTACCCTTTCGTTCTCTAATTTTGCATATATAATTTGCTTAAAGAAATCCCCGATGCCTTGAAAATCAAGATAAAGTTTTTCATTTGTGAAATTTTGTCTATATTTTTCTATGGTTTTGACAAAAGCACTTTTTACATGTTCAATTGCAGTATTATTTTTTAGATGCAATACTTTTAACGTTAGATGGAAAGAGTTTTGTTTGATCAAGGCTTTTGTTAACGTCGGGTTTGTTTCAATTACGTGTTTTTGCATTAATGAAGCATTCATCCTTATCTGAGGGTTTTTAACTTGGATTACGAGAAAGTAATTCGGCCGAGATTCCACTACTTCAAATCTTTAGACTAGTCCAATTTCTAAAAAAAAATTAAATTGGGTTATATTAATAATTATTGGGTGGAGTTAGGCATGTTTTCATGGATAATTTCGCGGGATTAGCTGTTTGTTACTCAGAGGTTTAAAATTTTTGTAAAGTAGACAGTTTTGTTCCACAGTTGATGTCGAAATTATTTTGCACGTTGAAAATTGGTCCGCCTATATATTGGTCCGACACGTTATGGATTACTTTGAAAATTAATATTTTATGGAAAAATAGGGGGTCCTTACAGTTCATTAATTTTTCAAATACGATTATATCTGTTTGAGGCGCTATTTTTGACGCAAAGTTGTCATCGCATTCGCTACAGGTAAAGATTATTTGTTTCAGTTCATTGTAATCTGGTTCATAAATATGGAATTTTCGGCCGTTTCTTATCAAATTACTAGCTGAATAATGGTTCTTGTAGTCTTTGTAAATTTTGTTTAGTATGCTTGGTTTTTCCAACAAGACATTTGTATTTCTTTTTATCAATATTGACAAAAATCTGAGAGGCCATATGATTGTATAGCCTCCGTCATTATAGATTCTCCAAAAATTTTCGCTGACCAATGTTGCAACTAGAGGATATTTTTTGAGGGGGATTCTGTTAAGTAAGATCAAAAAAGTCCGAGACGCAAGTTGCTGTTTATACTGGAAGTTTTCTTTTCTCATCTTGCGTGTAAATGAACTAAATAACAAGATGATCAAAATTCTTGTTATCAACTTATTAGTGATGCTTACAGGAATTTCGAGAAGTAGATAGAGAGTTCGGTATTGTAATTCTCTTGTTGCTTTTTTAACGGCATTTTCGAAATCTTGGTCTAATAATTTGTGTTTCAATTTTTGACAAATTTGGCAAACTTTGTGTTTTACATGGAAACCAAGCTGTTCGGTTTTTGAGGTATCTGGGGGGAGTTTTTATGGTTCTACTTTTTATATCAAAACTGTCCCCATTCCTCAACCTAGTAAGGTTGGGATAACTTAAGGTTCTTTTTAATGGCATGATATTTCTTTTTCAATTTTTGTTAGTTATAAGCAGGTTAGTAAGTTAATTGGCGGTTACCTTGGTACTGGTTTCTTCTAGAATCGCGTATGACGTGTTTATTAAGGTATTGGTTTCTATTCTCTGCCACCCAAATTTTTCATTTATTTTACACGGTTCTTCCTTGTCTACAAATTAGAAAAGTTACATAAGGGGGGAGGAAAAAATAAGGGTGGTAAAGGGTAAAAAGGGACCGTCTAGTTCATAATTTTCTGTTATTCTTAAAATTGTCCCACTATTGGCCAGTAAATTGCACTGTGACTTTAAAAGGTAGGGGGTTTTAAATGTTAACTGGAAGTCCTTTTCGTTGATTTCGGGGCCGTTTTCCATGTACATTATGTATTTCTTTAGGAAAGTGGGAATATGGAGGCTTTGCATGGAAAAATTAATGTCCCTTTTCCTTAATGTTTGCCGTATTTTCTTCCTGCATAGATCTTTTAGACTGAGTTCATCTGAGGTCGTGTGAAATATTTTATAAATCAATTCCTTACGAAAGCATAGGGGGCTAGCTGTGTCTAGGAATTTTTCATACACAATGATGTCTTTATCTGGCAAAATTTTTGATCCAAAATTTTCATCATTCATGTAGAATTTTGTTGTTACATTTATTAACTCCATATACTGTTCATCATAAATATAATGGGTTGAATTTTTTACAATTATTGGGTCCAAATTGGTACTGTATCTCAAATATTGTTCATATATTCCCAACAATATATTTTCATCTTCCACTATTTTGTAATTCACATTTAGTAGTAAGTCCAGGAACTTTAAGGGCCATAGTATTTTGAAACCTGATTCTTGTTCTATGTGCCAAAAATTATCGCGTATTAAAGATGCTATTAAAGGATACGCAACGGGGGGCATCGCTCGGAGTAGGGCTGCGAAGGTGTATGCAGCATTCTTGTGCCTATAATCGTAATCTTTGCTCAATATTTCCAGTGAAAATGATCCGTATAATAGGATGATTATTCCGTGTATTAGGAGATCCTCGTTAAAAATAACGGGAACTTTCAATAATGAATATAAGGTATTATATTCCAGGTTCCTTATTGCATTAGTTATTGCGGATTCGAAGATTATTTCCCGTAGTTCATAGTTTATTACTGAGAGGTTTGGTAAACTTAGGGTTTTATTTGAAATCCAAAATTCTGGTCTTGCAAACATCAGGTCTTGGTCGGGTTCTAGGGTGTCGGTATTACTTAAGGTTCTTTGTCGCGGCATTTTCACGGTTAGTATTAGTCAGACGTATAAGCAGGCTAATTATCTAATGAGCAATTACCTTTTTCCGCCTTGAGTCCTTTTGGTGATTCGTCTAAAAAAAATTGTAGATTTTGTTTATTGTTTGAATTTTTTTGATTTTAATTTACCTTTATATGCGTCTTTTTTTGCTTCTACCGATTTTTTTCTCTTTAAGAAAATGTTATTTCCCCTTACTGCGTAATCTTGGGACGTTGGATCATACATAAATTTGGCGTAATGTCGGATTTCATCTAAGGGGTGGTGAATTCCTTCGTACTTAATACAATTTTCATTTTCCTCGATCTTATAACAAATTTTCGGTGGTCTACATTTATCAATTAAAAGTAGATCGGTTTGATTCGGACCCTTGCAAAACCAATAGCTTATATTAAATTTTTGTTGTAGTTTTCTTATTAATAGTTGAAGGCTTGTCAAGTTTTTTCCTTTCTTATTTTTATTTGAATATTTTATTTTTACTTCTCCTCTCGCGGGTCGATATTTAGGAGTATTCGCTAATTTTAAGCCAAATCTATATGTATGAGGTTCAAATTTTGTTAAATCGTAATTGAGGTACCAAGTTTCAGCATACACCTCTTTACCATTCTCATCTTGAACTAAGATCGCTGCCGCGTATATAATGTTTTCCTTAGCATGGATAATTGAAATAAATTCTGTATCTATAACAGCTTTGGACATATTTTGGTGGTAAATGGGGTAGTAAATTAAGTTAAAAGGGACTTAATAATTTGGAGAAATCGGGAATGAAAAAAAAATTCTTAAATTATGAATTACACTCCAAGTAATAAGCAGAGAAATACAACGTATATGGATTGAAACAATGAAGAAATAGTTATTCGGGAAATCGCACGGATACAGCGTACGAACTCAGACACAATTCATAAGCAGTATCCGCACAAACTACCGACTACTGGCTCACGGAGAAATTACTTTTATTTGTTCACTTTACTGCTGGCTGTAACAATGAAGAAGTAGCTTTCAAGGAGTCCCCTCAGGTAGTACGCGGCAAAGCGAGTTGAAACACGTCAAGCCTTGCCTCTACAACCCGCAAGGGCGCCTCGCTTTCTCTATTCAGGTTTCGTGTATAGTAGACTTCTTGTAATTTCGAATGTAATTCTAGTTTCGAAACCTAAATCGTCTGTCTATGTTAAGGTTTAGCAATATTAATAAGCTTTCTAATCAACGTTTTGTTACAGCTGAGTTATACTTGTGGTAAGATAGTTTACCAAAGCTACGGGTTATATTATTAGAGAAATTAAAGTTTTTTAAGAATCAGGAAGTGTCTCGCCTACTTACCTGGCGAAACGTTTAGTCGACGGGGCAGTTCTAATTTTAACCCTTAAGATAATCCTTAACTTAAAGGAATTATTTTAAGAAAAATGTTAATGAAGCAGTTGCACTCTTGCGATTAATCTTAGCAAAAATGTGATTTTGAACTTACTTAGAATAATGAGCACTCTTTTTTGAGCACTTACTTTCTTTTAAGGATGTTTTATTACGGGATGGTTTCTTAGGGTTACCAATTAACAATTAGCAATAAAAGACTATTTTATTTTTATATTTTTTTTTTATTTTTTTTTTTTATCCAGGACTGATATATTTTTATTTTTCTTTTATTAATAATCTAATTTATCTGGTTTTTTGACAACACGGCCTGACCTTGTTGTTACCTTTTCTTCGGTAGACTCGGTTTTTTTCTTTGGCTTCGCTAGCGATATCAAGTCAAACTTTTTATATTGTTTTTTTAGAAATTTTTGGCCTTTAATTTGTGCCTTTTTAGCCTGGGCAGTTGCACTTTGTGGTCTTGTTCCTTCCACATCTTTGGGCTCATTTGTGCCTGATTCACTCTCAGTATCTGAGGAACTAGTTGTAGATTTTGTATCTGGTTCTCTTGAAGTAGAAGTTTGAGATTTAGGTGTAGATCCAGCTCGACCTTCGTAAATTTCTTCACCTCGTGAAGTGGAGGGTTTATTGATTGACTCGTCCTGTTGATCTCTGGGTTCGGGAGAATTGAACGATTCTTGGGAGCTTTGGGAGGATTCAAATGTCTTCTTGGGGTGCCTCCACTGCTTGAAAGCCATGTCTTCCGGGGGGTGAGGAAGTGTTTGTATTAAGGTTTCCTTCCAAGATACCCAGTCCTTTGGTTTTGCCTTTGAGACGGTTATATCGTGATATTGATGTTCATCTGTAGCTGGATTAGTATCGAGTGTACTTTGTCTAGTTTTAATTGGGTAATTAATAAGATCCATGGCCTCCCGCAATGTTTGTTGCGGTTGGTAGACCTTTTCTGACTCTATGTCACCAGGGGTCTGTATAGCCTTATTTAATTCATCTTGTAACGAAAAGGGTCTGTCTATTGGTGTGACAGGGTGTACCAAATCATCGGGGAAACGTTTTGGTGGAAAAGGTGTCGAAATTTGATCCGGGAAAAATTGGGTTTGTGGAGAAATTGTATAGTCCAACTCTTCTGATTCTTCACTGGAAGAGGAATCGCTATTCCTCCGTCTCCGCGTAACGGGGGTACTTTTTGGGGGGGTGACCATATTTGTCATGGTTAGAAATTCATTAAATTTTTCTTCATCACTACTGTTTTCAAAATATCCTTGTTTGAAATTAAAAGGTTTAAGCTCACTTAATCTAGAGCGAGGTGGTTGGTTTTCGTCCTCCGAGGTATTTGATGTTGAAGGTTGAGGGGTCCATGTTTCTGTGAATTTTGCCCTTTTTATACGACTAACATGGGTTTTATAAATTTTTCCTGTTTTTGGTTTTAATAGTTTAAATGTAACATTATTATCATACCTTTTAATTATTCTTAACGGTCCTAGGTACCGGTCCGAAAGTTTCTTGCCGTCCGATTTGTTTTCATTTTTTAAGTAAACGCAATCTCCTACTTGGAAACCGAGTTTACCTTTGACATTAGGAACATTTTTTGCTTCTTGCTTTCTTTTTGATCTTTCTATTTCTTGTTTTACAAGTTTATAAGTTTTCCTCATTCTATTGATAAATTCTTGTTTATAATCTTGAGAATCATTATAAAATTGTCGTGACTCTATAATTTCATTATAAGGGATTCTAAAGTCTCGTCCGAATAATATATAAAATGGGTTATCGCGAATGACCTGGGAGTAAGCTGTATTTATTACATTTGTTAAATAAGGTAAGGTTTCATGCCAATCCCTGCGATTTTCTTTCGTATAAATACTTAAAATATTAGAAAATAGTTTGTGTCTGTTCTCGATTTTCCCATTGGCCTGTGGATGATAGGGGGTCGATACCAATTTATTTATTTGAAGGAAAGACATTAAATCCTTGGTTACTTTCGATACAAAATTAGGGCCGTTATCGCTTAATACTGTATTAGGGATACCGAAATTAAGGAATATTTTAGCGAGAGCTTTCGACGTTGTATAGGCGCTTTGATTTTTTAATGGTTTAGCAAAAGTGAAACCAGAAAAATGATCAATTACTGACAGTACACAGGTATGTCCTTCATTAGAAGTGGGTAATCCTCCACTTGTACCATATAAATCAAAAGAGACTATGTCAAATGGAAACCGGGCCGTAGGCGTTCTTCCTATCGTTGGATTCGGGTAGACTTGAGGATTTTTTCTTAAATTACAAGTTTCACAATTATTAACATAATTCTTTAACTTTGTCAAGGCTGAAGTAACGAAAAAATATTGTTTTAATCTATGGAATGTCTTATCTAATCCCAAGTGACCTCCTACTTCAGAATGAAGGAATTCAAAAGCGGGTTTTTCCAAAATTTGGGGTAAAACTGGTATAACGGAAGTTTGATTTCTTTTATCAGTATCGGTTATTATCCTACATAGTATTTTTTCGTCGAAATCATAATAATAGTTATCAATTTCTTTTTTAAAAGATTTCATTTCATCAGGTAACTCTTTATCATATAAGAAATATTCTATTAGAGCAGCACAAGTATTATCTTTCTTTTGATATATTTTTATAGAATTCAAGGAAAGTGGGCTGTTTTTCTGTTCCTTCTCAACCGAATTATTCTCAACCGATTTCATTTTTAAACCCTTCTTTCTTGGAACATACTTTGCTTTTATTGTGTTGACTTCTTCATTTTCATTTTCTACTGGGGTATTATCTGGAAATCTACTTAGATAATCACATGGGGCATTTTGTTTTCCCTTAAGATGTTCAAATTCATAATCTAAGTTTTGGATTTTCAAAATCCATCTCGCGAGTATTCCCGTTGGCTTTTTGAAAGTTTGCAGATATTGCAAGCTTTTGTGGTCTGAACGCAGTTTAAATTTTCTGCCTACCAAATAATGTCTGAACTTGTCCAAATGGTGGATAATTGATAATAATTCAAGCTGTGTAGCAGAATAATTACTTTCTCCAGAAGTCAGGGTGTGAGAAGCGTACGCCATTACTCTTTCTTCCCCATTTATTATTTGGGAGAGGATCGCCCCAATTCCCTTGTTTGAGGCATCCGTTGTAACAACGAATTGTCCTGTTTGGAAGTCAGGTAGCGATAAAATAGGTTCTGAGGTTAGAGCCTTTTTTAAATGATCTAATGCATTCTGAGCTGTATTAGACCACACAATTTTTTGTGGGTTGCCTCTCGTGAGGTCCGTTAAAGGTTTTGCAACTTGTGCGTAATTTCTTATAAATTTTCGGAAATAGCTCATTAATCCTAAGATTCCTCGTAATTGTTTAATTGTTTGGGGGGGCTTTATATTTTTAACGGATTTTATTTTTTCAGGGTCTGGGGAAATTTGTCCTTGCGTTACAACTACTCCTAAAAATTTTAGTTTTGTTTGAAAAAGATTTACTTTTTCTGGTCTACATTTTAAATTACCTTCTCTAAATTTCCCAAACACTTTTGCTAGTGTCTCTAAATGGTCCTCCGCGTCTTTGTCCATAGCTATGACGTCATCAACAAAATGAATTATGTTATTTAGGCCTCTTAGTAAATGAAGGAGGGGTCTACACAATGCACTCGAACTAGTTTTTAGTCCAAATGGTACTCTTAAGTATTCATAAGAACCACATTCTGTTGTTGAAAAAGCTGTTTTAAAAACATCGCCCTCAGCTATTTTTACTTGATGATATCCTTGTGTCAAATCTAGGGAAGTAAATATTTTATTTTTATTTGATATTGAGTCTAGAATTTCGTCTATTCTAGGTAGGGGAAATTTGTCACTTACTACTTGTTTATTTAAAGCTCTATAATCTACCACTAGTCTAAGATCATTATTCTTTTTCGGGACTAAAATAACGGGGGCAGAGTATGGGCTTATGCTTGGCCTTATGATTTGATTTTTTTCGAGTTCATGTATTTTGTTTATTAGCCATTCCTTATGTTTATAAGGAATTCTGTATGGTTGTTTTGCGACTGGTGGCCCCGTGGTTTGTATTGCGTGTTCATAAAATGGGATAAGTCCTATGTCATCTTCAGATGTCGAAAAGACATCTTTATATTCCCATAATAAGTCGCATAATTTTTGTTTTAATGACACGTCGGTTATGTGACTTAGTTCGAATTTCTCAAGGAATTGAGATCGCGTCAGTGGATATTCTCTGTCAACGTAAACATTAATATTATTCACGTAGTTTTTTTCCAAATTTTTCCAATTATTAATGTCGGATTCCGATACTACCTGTATCTCTACTAAACATGTACCTTTACTTAGGGTAATTAGGTCGTTTTCGTGGGTGTTCGTTACCCAAATGTAACCTTCTCCCTTTTCGTAATTTATAATTTGTTCTTCACAAACTACATATTTCGGGAGATTTTCCGACGGTGATGCTACCCAAATTTCATTTTTATCATTAACTGGTTCTAACAATTGTGATATTTGGACCCTCTGCATTGATTTAGGGGGAATTTTTGTTTTACGCACTACAAATCCATAATATTTTTCGTGATTTTCTTCTTTTATTGAATTTAGAAGATTCTCCGCTGGTTTTTCTCCTGGAGTTTCTATTTTTTCAAGTTTTTTCCATAAATAACAAATTTCTTGAATTTGTTTGTTTCTATACTCTCTCATGTTACCTATATTTTCCCTTACTTTGTTTGCTTGTATGTTATTTATCATTGATATGGTGTCCGTTGGGTAGATAAACTTTGAATTTGCTACATCTAATAATATTTTATTTGATTTTAAAAACTTTGCGCCTATTATTGCTTCGTATGGAAAATTCTTACAAACTATAAATCGAGTATAGAAATTTCTGTTATCCTTGCGCAAGGCTAGATACACAGTGCCTTTCACATCCAGGTCGTGTCCGGTTACACTTGATAAATTGGGACAGATATTGCTCATTCGTCGTTTAATATAGTTTGGTAATTTATTAAATACTGATGAATTTATCACATTTACTGTTGCTCCTGAATCTATAAGGGCTGAGAAATAAATATTCCCTGCGTTGAAATTTTCAAATACTGGTAACATCTTATTATTATTTGCACTTAAAAATGGTATTATTACTGGGGGGGACCTATAAATTATCTTGCCACCAAATTTTGGTCCTACGAATTTTGGGGGCTTATATCGTTTCCCTGGGATTCCCAGATGTTAGATGTAGAACTTTCATTTGTTCTATTTTGGGTTCCTTGATTATTATTTGAGATGGAGCTATTATATGGCTGCCGTCGGCTGATGTAATTTCCTCTTGTACTTCTGTTCCAACTATTATTGGGTTGATTTGTCCTTCCACGATACCCTCCTCGATATTGATACGTATCGCGTTGGAAATTTTGATTTTGGGTGGGATAATTATTTCTTGTTACAAAGGTGTTCCCTCGACTGCCTCTAGGGGCGTACCCACTAGAGTTTGTCCCCCTGGACAAACGGTTACCCGTTCCCCTAATATTTGGGCGATAATTATTGTTTGCGAAACAATTTCTTGCGATATGTCCTAATCGGCTACAGGTGTAGCACCTTAATGGTTCATTGTTAGTCTGTGCCCTTAATTGATTATTGGGGGCAAAACGTACTTGTCTTGGAGGTGTGGTGGTTCGCATTTGATTTCGAACAGGTTTGGGTGATGATTCTCGGGAGAAAAATCGCGGAGAGGAATCTCTCGACTTTACAGCGGCTTTGTTTTCTACAGCATTTATTGACAGTTTTTGATGCTGCTGGACAATCGAATCAATTACTACGGCTCTTTCTATTTCCTGAACCGCTAGTTCTAGGTTATCAATATTTTTAGCTATCAAAAGGCGGTATAACTTTGGGTTTAGTCCCTGTTTAAATGCATTTAGTATGATTTTTTCATAGAATTCCCCTTCTCCTGGACCGTATCGCGCCTCTGTTGCGATTCTAACCTTATGCAAGTACTCACGAACGTTTTGGGTCTGTTCGAAAGTAACTAGGCCATGTTTTAGTTTATTCAACGAACTTGTGTCGATGAATCTTTTCTGGAAGGCCTGTTGCAATAATTCTATTGAGTTAATGGTTGAGGTTGCTTCTGTACCTATTGAGTTTTCTATTTGTTTTAGGAATGTTAGCGCCTGTCCTTTCAGTCTTAAAAGTAACATATTTTTTAATACTTTTAGGTCAATTTTTGTCATTTCCACAAATTGTCCTAAATGGATGTTGAATTGATCAACGTCCGTATCTCCTTCATATTCTGGTAATGATTTTGCAATTTCTACCGAAGTTGCAATAATTTGCTGCGCTTTTAATATTTCATCTTGTTCCTGGTCCATATTTATTGTAGTCTTTTTTTTTTAAATATGCGGTTTAAAGTAATCTCAAAATTTTTTTTTAATTTTATTACTGTTTTATTTTAATTTCTTAAAGATTTTGATATTTTTTGAATGGGGTATACCTATATAGAAAAAATGCAAAATAGAAATAAAATCGCACTGCACCTAAAAATTCAAAAAGCTAGGTAAAATTGCACTGCACTTAAAAATCAAAATTAAAATGTAAGTAATCATATTTGTCTATGTTAGTAGGCATTAATTGCGTAGGTACTTTCAGTTCCTTTTTCTGATTTCTTTTCCCGACCGCGCCATATGTTACGGGGTGGTTTTGCTAAATAATTAATTTGTGTTGTGCTTTATCTAAAGGGGGTTTGCGTTGAGTTGCTTGGGACTTTTCTAAGTCTTAATAGTTTGATGTGGATATGGGAGCTAAATTATTAATAAAATAAAAAGGCTTCGTATATAATCCCCGGTAACCTGGGAGACAGGAACATCTCAGTGTTGTTTGAGGTCTCCTGAAACAAATATAGATTCCCTTGGGACCGTACCTGAAAGCCAGAGGAACTGTACCTGATTCCCTAATACATAGACAAAAGATGATTAAATACAATAAGGTTTATTTACTTACAATATACAACTATTGACAAAACAGCTTCAATGACTTATTGCATGAAAAGGTGAACATGAGCAAAATTGATCTTGACAATTCGAATCCTTCCTTAAGACTAACTCTTTGCCCTTGTGTTGGGCTCATATATCCAACGCGCGCACTTGCCGGACAGGCTTGGTGACCTGCGGAAGTTGACCTCCACTACTATTGGTAATATTTAATCATGTGACTAGTCTCGCATCCAAAAGCTGTTTTTATGGCAAGGATTTCTCTTTTGGTTTTGAGAAAAACCCATAGGTCAGAATAACTGGTTACTTAACTTGCGTTGGACTATGCAGGCTTGAAAAACCCAGGGGTCAGAATAACTGGTTACTTGACTTGTTAAGTAACATTTCACTTATCTAAATGCACGTAGTCCACTGCGTAGGATTATGCAGACTTGTTAAATTTAGCAACTGTTAAATTCTAAATGATTTTATTCAAACCTTTTTCAAATTGAAATTTACTAAAGGGGTGTGACTGAGAAATTTAGTCCTGAATTTAAGAGTTCCTAGAAGAGTATGGATGAGAGATTTGGTCCTATATTTGAGGATTCCTAAGGGGATGTAAATGAGGGATTTGGTCCTGAATTTTATAGAGGGGAGGGGGCTGGTCTATATGTTACACTACGTATGTTGGAAAAATGAAGATATTAGACTATTTTATGATTGCACATGGTAAAGAAAGTGCTTAAAGGCTCTTTTCCTATTTCAAAAGTTTTAGTTTTCGAGGGTAATAGCTACGTATGTTGAAAAAATGAAGATATTAGACTATTTTATGATTGCACATGGTAAAGAAAGTGCTTAAAGGCTCTTTTCCTATTTCAAAAGTTTTAGTTTTCGAGGGTAATAGCTACGTATGTTGAAAAAATGAAGATATTAGACTATTTTATGATTGCACATGGTAAAGAAAGTGCTTAAAGGCTCTTTTCCTATTTCAAAAGTTTTAGTTTTCGAGGGTAATAGCTACGTATGTTGAAAAAATGAAGATATTAGACTATTTTATGATTGCAAATGGTAAGGAATGTGATTAAAGGCTCTTTTCCTATGTCAAAAGTTTTAGTTTTCGAGGGTAATAGCTACGTATGTTGAAAAAATGAAGATATTAGACTATTTTTTGATTGCAAATGGTAACGAATGTGATTAAAGGCTCTTTTCCTATGTCAAAAGTTTTAGTTTTCGAGGGTAATAGCTACGTATGTTGAAAAAATGAAGATATTAGACTATTTTATAATTACAAATGGTAACGAATGTGATTAAAGGCTCTTTTCCTATGTCAAAAGTTTTAGTTTTCGATGGTAATAGCTACGTATGTTGGAAAAATGAAGATATTAGACTATTTTATGATTGCACATGGTAAAGAATGTGATTAAAGGCTCTTTTCCTATGTCAAAAGTTTTAGTTTTCGAGGGTAATAGCTACGTATGTTGAAAAAATGAAGATATTAGACTATTTTATAATTGCAAATGGTAAAGAAAGTGCTTAAAGGCTCTTTTCCTATTTCAAAAGTTTTAGTTTTCGAGGGTAATAGCTACGTATGTTGAAAAAATGAAGATATTAGAATATTTTATGATTGCACATGGTAAAGAAAGTGCTTAAAGGCTCTTTTCCTATTTCAAAAGTTTTAGTTTTCGAGGGTAATAGCTACGTATGTTGAAAAAATGAAGATATTAGACTATTTTATGATTGCACATGGTAAAGAATGTGATTAAAGGCTCTTTTCCTATGTCAAAAGTTTTAGTTTTCGAGGGTAATAGCTACGTATGTTGAAAAAATGAAGATATTAGACTATTTTATAATTGCAAATGGTAACGAATGTGATTAAAGGCTCTTTTCCTATGTCAAAAGTTTTAGTTTTCGAGGGTAATAGCTACGTATGTTGAAAAAATGAAGATATTTGACTATTTTATGATTGCACATGGTAAAGAATGTGATTAAAGGCTCTTTTCCTATTTCAAAAGTTTAAGTTTTCGAGGGTAATAGCTACGTATGTTGGAAAAATGAAGATATTACACTATTTTATGATTGCACATGGTAAAGAAAGTGCTTAAAGGCTCTTTTCCTATTTCAAAAGTTTTAGTTTTCGAGGGTAATAGCTACGTATGTTGAAAAAATGAAGATATTAGACTATTTTATGATTGCAAATGGTAACGAATGTGATTAAAGTATCTTTTCCTATGTCAAAAGTTTTAGTTTTCGAGGGTAATAGCTACGTATGTTGAAAAAATGAAGAAATTAGACTATTTTATAATTGCAAATGGTAACGAATGTGATTAAAGGCTCTTTTCCTATGTCAAAAGTTTTAGTTTTCGAGGGTAATAGCTACGTATGTTGAAAAAATGAAGATATTAGACTATTTTATGATTGCACATGGTAAAGAATGTGATTAAAGGCTCTTTTCCTATTTCAAAAGTTTAAGTTTTCGAGGGTAATAGCTACGTATGTTGGAAAAATGAAGATATTAGACTATTTTATGATTGCACATGGTAAAGAATGTGCTTAAAGGCTCTTTTCCTATGGCAAAAGTTTTAGTTTTCGAGGGTAATAGCTACGTATGTTGGAAAAATGAAGATATTAGACTATTTTATGATTGCACATGGTAAAGAATGTGAATAAAGGCTCTTTTCCTATGTCAAAAGTTTTAGTTTTCGAGGGTAATAGCTACGTATGTTGAAAAATGAAGATATTAGACTATTATATGATTGCAAATGGTAAAGAATGTGATTAAAGGCTCTTTTCCTATGTCAAAAGTTTTAGTTTTCGTGGGTAATAGCTACGTATGTTGAAAAAATGAAGATATTAGACTATTTTATGATTGCAAATGGTAAAGAATGTGATTAAAGGCTCTTTTCCTATGTCAAAAGTTTTAGTTTTCGAGGGTAATAGCTACGTATGTTGGAAAAATGAAGATATTAGACTATTTTATGATTGCACATGGTAAAGAATGTGATTAAAGGCTCTTTTCCTATGTCAAATGTTTAAGTTTTCGAGGGTAATAGCTACGTATGTTGGAAAAATGAAGATATTAGACTATTTTCTAATTGCAAATGGTAACGAATGTGATTAAAGGCTCTTTTCCTATGTCAAAAGTTTTAGTTTTCGAGGGTAATAGCTACGTATGTTGAAAAAATGAAGATATTAGACTATTTTATGATTGTAAATGGTAAAGAATGTGATTAAAGGCTCTTTTACTATTTCAAAAGTTTTCGTTTTCGAGGGTAATAGCTACGTATGTTGAAAAAATGAAGATATTAGACTATTTTATAATTGCAAATGGTAACGAATGTGATTAAAGGCTCTTTTCCTATGTCAAAAGTTTTAGTTTTCGAGGGTAATAGCTACGTATGTTGGAAAAATGAAGATATTAGACTATTTTATGATTGCACATGGTAAAGAATGTGATTAAAGGCTCTTTTCCTATGTCAAAAGTTTTAGTTTTCGAGGGTAATAGCTACGTTTGTTGGAAAAATGAAGATATTAGACTATTTTATGATTGCACATGGTAAAGAAAGTGCTTAAAGGCCCTTTTCCTATTTCAAAAGTTTTAGTTTTCGAGGGTAATAGCTACGTATGTTGGAAAAATGAAGATATTAGACTATTTTATGATTGCAAATGGTAAAGAATGTGATTAAAGGCTCTTTTCCTATGTCAAAAGTTTTAGTTTTCGAGGGTAATAGCTACGTATGTTGAAAAAATGAAGATATTAGACTATTTTATAATTGCAAATGGTAAAGAAAGTGCTTAAAGGCTCTTTTCCTATTTCAAAAGTTTTAGTTTTCGAGGGTAATAGCTACGTATATTGAAAAAATGAAGATATTAGACTATTTTATGATTGCACATGGTAAAGAAAGTGCTTAAAGGCTCTTTTCCTATTTCAAAAGTTTTAGTTTTCGAGGGTAATAGTTATGTATGTTGAAAAAATGAAGAT
>NW_027063580.1:0-33167 GCF_032884065.1 Artemia franciscana
AAACGTTGTTAAAAAATGAAGATATTAGACTATTTTATGATTGCAAATGGTAAAGAATGTGATTAAAGGCTCTTTTCCTATGTCAAAAGTTTTAGTTTTCGAGGGTAATAGCTACGTATGTTGAAAAATGAAGATATTAGACTATTTTATGATTGCAAATGGTAAAGAATGTGCTTAAAGGCTCTTTTCCTATGTCAAAAGTTTTAGTTTTCGAGGGTAATAGCTACGTATGTTGAAAAAATGAAGATATTAGACTATTTTATGATTGCAAATGGTAAAGAATGTGATTAAAGGCTCTTTTCCTATGTCAAAAGTTTTAGTTTTCGAGGGTAATAGCTACGTATGTTGAAAAAATGAAGATATTAGACTATTTTATGATTGCAAATGGTAAAGAATGTGATTAAAGGCTCTTTTCCTATGTCAAAAGTTTTAGTTTTCGAGGGTAATAGCTACGTATGTTGAAAAAATGAAGATATTAGACTATTTTATGATTGCAAATGGTAAAGAATGTGATTAAAGGCTCTTTTCCTATGTCAAAAGTTTTAGTTTTCGAGGGTAATAGCTATGTATGTTGAAAAAATGAAGATATTAGACTATTTTATGATTGCAAATGGTAAAGAGTTTGATTAAAGGCTCTTTTCCTATGTCAAAAGTTTTAGTTTTCGAGGGTAATAGCTAGGTATGTTGAAAAAATGAAGATATTAGACTATTTTATGATTGCACATGGTAAAGAATGTGATTAAAGGCTCTTTTCCTATGTCAAAAGTTTTAGTTTTCGATTGTAATAGCTACGTATGTTGAAAAAATGAAGATATTAGACTATTTTATGATTGCAAATGGTAAAGAATGTGATTAAAGGCTCTTTTCCTATGTCAAAAGTTTTAGTTTTCGAGAGTAATAGCTACGTATGTTGAAAAATGAAGATATTAGACTATTTTATGATTGCACATGGTAAAGAATGTGATTAAAGGCTCTTTTCCTATGTCAAAAGTTTTAGTTTTCGAGGGTAATAGCTACGTATGTTGAAAAAATGAAGATATTAGACTATTTTATGATTGCAAATGGTAAAGAATGTGATTAAAGGCTCTTTTCCTATGTCAAAAGTTTTAGTTTTCGAGGGTAATAGCTACGTATGTTGAAAAAATGAAGATATTAGACTATTTTATGATTGCAAATGGTAAAGAATGTGATTAAAGGC
Organism: Artemia franciscana; assembly: GCF_032884065.1. Lineage (NCBI taxonomy): Eukaryota > Metazoa > Arthropoda > Branchiopoda > Anostraca > Artemiidae > Artemia > Artemia franciscana. Next base: position 1,199 of record NW_027063580.1, read on the forward strand.
TCTTTTCCTATGTCAAAAGTTTTAGTTTTCGAGGGTAATAGCTACGTATGTTGAAAAAATGAAGATATTAGACTATTTTATGATTGCAAATGGTAAAGAATGTGATTAAAGGCTCTTTTCCTATGTCAAAAGTTTTAGTTTTCGAGGGTAATAGCTACGTTTGTTGAAAAAATGAAGATATTAGACTATTTTATGATTGCAAATGGTAAAGAATGTGATTAAAGGCTCTTTTCCTATGTCAAAAGTTTTAGTTTTCGAGGGTAATAGCTACGTATGTTGAAAAAATGAAGATATTAGACTATTTTATGATTGCAAATGGTAAAGAATGTGATTAAAGGCTCTTTTCCTATGTCAAAAGTTTTAGTTTTCGAGGGTAATAGCTACGTATGTTGAAAAAATGAAGATATTAGACTATTTTATGATTGCAAATGGTAAAGAATGTGATTAAAGGCTCTTTTCCTATTTCAAAAGTTTTAGTTTTCGAGGGTAATAGCTACGTATGTTGAAAAAATGAAGATATTAGACTATTTTATGATTGCAAATGGTAAAGAATGTGATTAAAGGCTCTTTTCCTATGTCAAAAGTTTTAGTTTTCGAGGGTAATAGCTACGTATGTTGAAAAAATGAAGATATTAGACTATTTTATGATTGCAAATGGTAAAGAATGTGATTAAAGGCTCTTTTCCTATGTCAAAAGTTTTAGTTTTCGAGGGTAATAGCTACGTATGTTGAAAAAATGAAGATATTAGACTATTTTATGATTGCAAATGGTAAAGAATGTGATTAAAGGCTCTTTTCCTATGTCAAAAGTTTTAGTTTTCGAGGGTAATAGCTACGTATGTTGAAAAAATGAAGATATTAGACTATTTTATGATTGCAAATGGTAAAGAATGTGATTAAAGGCTCTTTTCCTATGTCAAAAGTTTTAGTTTTCGAGGGTAATAGCTACGTATGTTGAAAAAATGAAGATATTAGACTATTTTATGATTGCAAATGGTAAAGAATGTGATTAAAGGCTCTTTTCCTATGTTAAAAGTTTTAGTTTTCGAGGGTAATAGCTACGTATGTTGAAAAAATGAAGATATTAGACTATTTTATGATTGCAAATGGTAAAGAATGTGATTAAAGGCTCTTTTCCTATGTAAAAAGTTTTAGTTTTCGAGGGTAATAGCTACGTATGTTGAAAAAATGAAGATATTAGACTATTTTATGATTGCAAATGGTAAAGAATGTGATTAAAGGCTCTTTTCCTATGTCAAAAGTTTTAGTTTTCGAGGGTAATAGCTACGTATGTTGAAAAAATGAAGATATTAGACTATTTTATGATTGCAAATGGTAAAGAATGTGATTAAAGGCTCTTTTCCTATGTCAAAAGTTTTAGTTTTCGAGGGTAATAGCTACGTATGTTGAAAAAATGAAGATATTAGACTATTTTATGATTGCAAATGGTAAAGAATGTGATTAAAGGCTCTTTTCCTATGTCAAAAGTTTTAGTTTTCGAGGGTAATAGCTACGTATGTTGAAAAAATGAAGATATTAGACTATTTTATGATTGCAAATGGTAAAGAATGTGATTAAAGGCTCTTTTCCTATGTCAAAAGTTTTAGTTTTCGAGGGTAATAGCTACGTATGTTGAAAAAATGAAGATATTAGACTATTTTATGATTGCACATGGTAAAGAATGTGATTAAAGGCTCTTTTCCTATGTCAAAAGTTTTAGTTTTCGAGGGTAATAGCTACGTATGTTGAAAAAATGAAGATATTAGACTATTTTATGATTGCAAATGGTAAAGAATGTGATTAAAGGCTCTTTTCCTATGTCAAAAGTTTTAGTTTTCGAGGGTAATAGCTACGTATGTTGAAAAAATGAAGATATTAGACTATTTTATGATTGCAAATGGTAAAGAATGTGATTAAAGGCTCTTTTCCTATGTCAAAAGTTTTAGTTTTCGAGGGTAATAGCTACGTATGTTGAAAAAATGAAGATATTAGACTATTTTATGATTGCAAATGGTAAAGAATGTGATTAAAGGCTCTTTTCCTATGTCAAAAGTTTTAGTTTTCGAGGGTAATAGCTACGTATGTTGAAAAAATGAAGATATTAGACTATTTTATGATTGCAAATGGTAAAGAATGTGATTAAAGGCTCTTTTCCTATGTCAAAAGTTTTAGTTTTCGAGGGTAATAGCTACGTATGTTGAAAAAATGAAGATATTAGACTATTTTATGATTGCAAATGGTAAAGAATGTGATTAAAGGCTCTTTTCCTATGTCAAAAGTTTTAGTTTTCGAGGGTAATAGCTACGTATGTTGAAAAAATGAAGATATTAGACTATTTTATGATTGCAAATGGTAAAGAATGTGATTAAAGGCTCTTTTCCTATGTCAAAAGTTTTAGTTTTCGAGGGTAATAGCTACGTATGTTGAAAAAATGAAGATATTAGACTATTTTATGATTGCAAATGGTAAAGAATGTGATTAAAGGCTCTTTTCCTATGTCAAAAGTTTTAGTTTTCGAGGGTAATAGCTACGTATGTTGAAAAAATGAAGATATTAGACTATTTTATGATTGCAAATGGTAAAGAATGTGATTAAAGGCTCTTTTCCTATGTCAAAAGTTTTAGTTTTCGAGGGTAATAGCTACGTATGTTGAAAAAATGAAGATATTAGACTATTTTATGATTGCAAATGGTAAAGAATGTGATTAAAGGCTCTTTTCCTATGTCAAAAGTTTTAGTTTTCGAGGGTAATAGCTACGTATGTTGAAAAAATGAAGATATTAGACTATTTTATGATTGCAAATGGTAAAGAATGTGATTAAAGGCTCTTTTCCTATGTCAAAAGTTTTAGTTTTCGAGGGTAATAGCTACGTATGTTGAAAAAATGAAGATATTAGACTATTTTATGATTGCAAATGGTAAAGAATGTGATTAAAGGCTCTTTTCCTATTTCAAAAGTTTTAGTTTTCGAGGGTAATAGCTACGTATGTTGAAAAAATGAAGATATTAGACTATTTTATGATTGCAAATGGTAAAGAATGTGATTAAAGGCTCTTTTCCTATGTCAAAAGTTTTAGTTTTCGAGGGTAATAGCTACGTATGTTGAAAAAATGAAGATATTAGACTATTTTATGATTGCAAATGGTAAAGAATGTGATTAAAGGCTCTTTTCCTATGTCAAAAGTTTTAGTTTTCGAGGGTAATAGCTACGTATGTTGAAAAAATGAAGATATTAGACTATTTTATGATTGCAAATGGTAAAGAATGTGATTAAAGGCTCTTTTCCTATGTCAAAAGTTTTAGTTTTCGAGGGTAATAGCTACGTATGTTGAAAAAATGAAGATATTAGACTATTTTATGATTGCAAATGGTAAAGAATGTGATTAAAGGCTCTTTTCCTATGTCAAAAGTTTTAGTTTTCGAGGGTAATAGCTACGTATGTTGAAAAAATGAAGATATTAGACTATTTTATGATTGCAAATGGTAAAGAATGTGATTAAAGGCTCTTTTCCTATGTCAAAAGTTTTAGTTTTCGAGGGTAATAGCTACGTATGTTGAAAAAATGAAGATATTAGACTATTTTATGATTGCAAATGGTAAAGAATGTGATTAAAGGCTCTTTTCCTATGTTCAAAAGTTTTAGTTTTCGAGGGTAATAGCTACGTATGTTGAAAAAATGAAGATATTAGACTATTTTATGATTGCAAATGGTAAAGAATGTGATTAAAGGCTCTTTTCCTATGTAAAAAGTTTTAGTTTTCGAGGGTAATAGCTACGTATGTTGAAAAAATGAAGATATTAGACTATTTTATGATTGCAAATGGTAAAGAATGTGATTAAAGGCTCTTTTCCTATGTCAAAAGTTTTAGTTTTCGAGGGTAATAGCTACGTATGTTGAAAAAATGAAGATATTAGACTATTTTATGATTGCAAATGGTAAAGAATGTGATTAAAGGCTCTTTTCCTATGTCAAAAGTTTTAGTTTTCGAGGGTAATAGCTACGTATGTTGAAAAAATGAAGATATTAGACTATTTTATGATTGCACATGGTAAAGAATGTGATTAAAGGCTCTTTTCCTATGTCAAAAGTTTTAGTTTTCGAGGGTAATAGCTACGTATGTTGGAAAAATGAAGATATTAGACTATTTTATGATTGCAAATGGTAAAGAATGTGCTTAAAGGCTCTTTTCCTATGTCAAAAGTTTTAGTTTTCGAGGGTAATAGCTACGTATGTTGAAAAAATGAAGATATTAGACTATTTTATGATTGCAATGGTAAAGAATGTGATTAAAGGCTCTTTTCCTATGTCAAAAGTTTTAGTTTTCGAGGGTAATAGCTACGTATGTTGAAAAAATGAAGATATTAGACTATTTTATGATTGCACATGGTAAAGAATGTGCTTAAAGGCTCTTTTCCTATGTCAAAAGTTTTAGTTTTCGAGGGTAATAGCTACGTATGTTGAAAAAATGAAGATATTAGACTATTTTATGATTGCAAATGGTAAAGAATGTGATTAAAGGCTCTTTTCCTATGTCAAAAGTTTTAGTTTTCGAGGGTAATAGCTACGTATGTTGAAAAAATGAAGATATTAGACTATTTTATGATTGCAAATGGTAAAGAATGTGATTAAAGGCTCTTTTCCTATGTCACAAAATTTTGTTTAAGAGGGTAATAGCTACGGATGTTGAAAAAATAAAGATATTAGACTATTTTATGATTGCAAATGGTAAAGAATGTGATTAAAGGCTCTTTTCCTATTTCAAAAATTTTAGTTTTCGAGGGTAATAGCTACGTATGTTGAAAAAATGAAGATATTAGACTATTTTATGATTGCACATGGTAAAGAATGTGCTTAAAGGCTCTTTTCCTATGTCAAAAGTTTTAGTTTTCGAGGGTAATAGCTACGTATGTTGAAAAAATGAAGATATTAGACTATTTTATGATTGCAAATGGTAAAGAATGTGATTAAAGGCTCTTTTCCTATGTCAAAAGTTTTAGTTTTCGAGGGTAATAGCTACGTATGTTGAAAAAATGAAGATATTAGACTATTTTATGATTGCAAATGGTAAAGAATGTGATTAAAGGCTCTTTTCCTATGTCAAAAGTTTTAGTTTTCGAGGGTAATAGCTACGTATGTTGAAAAAATGAAGATATTAGACTATTTTATGATTGCAAATGGTAAAGAATGTGATTAAAGGCTCTTTTCCTATGTCAAAAGTTTTAGTTTTCGAGGGTAATAGCTACGTATGTTGAAAAAATGAAGATATTAGACTATTTTATGATTGCAAATGGTAAAGAATGTGATTAAAGGCTCTTTTCCTATGTCAAAAGTTTTAGTTTTCGAGGGTAATAGCTACGTATGTTGAAAAAATGAAGATATTAGACTATTTTATGATTGCAAATGGTAAAGAATGTGATTAAAGGCTCTTTTCCTATGTCAAAAGTTTTAGTTTTCGAGGGTAATAGCTACGTATGTTGAAAAAATGAAGATATTAGACTATTTTATGATTGCACATGGTAAAGAATGTGATTAAAGGCTCTTTTCCTATGTCAAAAGTTTTAGTTTTCGAGGGTAATAGCTACGTATGTTGAAAAAATGAAGATATTAGACTATTTTATGATTGCACATGGTAAAGAATGTGATTAAAGGCTCTTTTCCTATGTCAAAAGTTTTAGTTTTCGAGGGTAATAGCTACGTATGTTGAAAAAATGAAGATATTAGACTATTTTATGATTGCAAATGGTAAAGAATGTGATTAAAGGCTCTTTTCCTATGTCAAAAGTTTTAGTTTTCGAGGGTAATAGCTACGTATGTTGAAAAAATGAAGATATTAGACTATTTTATGATTGCAAATGGTAAAGAATGTGATTAAAGGCTCTTTTCCTATGTCAAAAGTTTTAGTTTTCGAGGGTAATAGCTACGTATGTTGAAAAAATGAAGATATTAGACTATTTTATGATTGCAAATGGTAAAGAATGTGATTAAAGGCTCTTTTCCTATGTCAAAAGTTTTAGTTTTCGAGGGTAATAGCTACGTATGTTGAAAAAATGAAGATATTAGACTATTTTATGATTGCACATGGTAAAGAATGTGATTAAAGGCTCTTTTCCTATGTCAAAAGTTTTAGTTTTCGAGGGTAATAGCTACGTATGTTGAAAAAATGAAGATATTAGACTATTTTATGATTGCAAATGGTAAAGAATGTGATTAAAGGCTCTTTTCCTATGTCAAAAGTTTTAGTTTTCGAGGGTAATAGCTACGTATGTTGAAAAAATGAAGATATTAGACTATTTTATGATTGCAAATGGTAAAGAATGTGATTAAAGGCTCTTTTCCTATTTCAAAAGTTTTAGTTTTCGAGGGTAATAGCTACGTATGTTGAAAAAATGAAGATATTAGACTATTTTATGATTGCAAATGGTAAAGAATGTGATTAAAGGCTCTTTTCCTATGTCAAAAGTTTTAGTTTTCGAGGGTAATAGCTACGTATGTTGAAAAAATGAAGATATTAGACTATTTTATGATTGCAAATGGTAAAGAATGTGATTAAAGGCTCTTTTCCTATGTCAAAAGTTTTAGTTTTCGAGGGTAATAGCTACGTATGTTGAAAAAATGAAGATATTAGACTATTTTATGATTGCAAATGGTAAAGAATGTGATTAAAGGCTCTTTTCCTATGTCAAAAGTTTTAGTTTTCGAGGGTAATAGCTACGTATGTTGAAAAAATGAAGATATTAGACTATTTTATGATTGCAAATGGTAAAGAATGTGATTAAAGGCTCTTTTCCTATGTCAAAAGTTTTAGTTTTCGAGGGTAATAGCTACGTATGTTGAAAAAATGAAGATATTAGACTATTTTATGATTGCAAATGGTAAAGAATGTGATTAAAGGCTCTTTTCCTATGTCAAAAGTTTTAGTTTTCGAGGGTAATAGCTACGTATGTTGAAAAAATGAAGATATTAGACTATTTTATGATTGCAAATGGTAAAGAATGTGATTAAAGGCTCTTTTCCTATGTCAAAAGTTTTAGTTTTCGAGGGTAATAGCTACGTATGTTGAAAAAATGAAGATATTAGACTATTTTATGATTGCAAATGGTAAAGAATGTGATTAAAGGCTCTTTTCCTATGTCAAAAGTTTTAGTTTTCGAGGGTAATAGCTACGTATGTTGAAAAAATGAAGATATTAGACTATTTTATGATTGCAAATGGTAAAGAATGTGATTAAAGGCTCTTTTCCTATGTCAAAAGTTTTAGTTTTCGAGGGTAATAGCTACGTATGTTGAAAAAATGAAGATATTAGACTATTTTATGATTGCAAATGGTAAAGAATGTGATTAAAGGCTCTTTTCCTATGTCAAAAGTTTTAGTTTTCGAGGGTAATAGCTACGTATGTTGAAAAAATGAAGATATTAGACTATTTTATGATTGCACATGGTAAAGAATGTGATTAAAGGCTCTTTTCCTATGTCAAAAGTTTTAGTTTTCGAGGGTAATAGCTACGTATGTTGAAAAAATGAAGATATTAGACTATTTTATGATTGCAAATGGTAAAGAATGTGCTTAAAGGCTCTTTTCCTATGTCAAAAGTTTTAGTTTTCGAGGGTAATAGCTACGTATGTTGAAAAAATGAAGATATTAGACTATTTTATGATTGCAATGGTAAAGAATGTGATTAAAGGCTCTTTTCCTATGTCAAAAGTTTTAGTTTTCGAGGGTAATAGCTACGTATGTTGAAAAAATGAAGATATTAGACTATTTTATGATTGCACATGGTAAAGAATGTGCTTAAAGGCTCTTTTCCTATGTCAAAAGTTTTAGTTTTCGAGGGTAATAGCTACGTATGTTGAAAAAATGAAGATATTAGACTATTTTATGATTGCAAATGGTAAAGAATGTGATTAAAGGCTCTTTTCCTATGTCAAAAGTTTTAGTTTTCGAGGGTAATAGCTACGTATGTTGAAAAAATGAAGATATTAGACTATTTTATGATTGCAAATGGTAAAGAATGTGATTAAAGGCTCTTTTCCTATGTCACAAAATTTTGTTTAAGAGGGTAATAGCTACGGATGTTGAAAAAATAAAGATATTAGACTATTTTATGATTGCAAATGGTAAAGAATGTGATTAAAGGCTCTTTTCCTATTTCAAAAATTTTAGTTTTCGAGGGTAATAGCTACGTATGTTGAAAAAATGAAGATATTAGACTATTTTATGATTGCACATGGTAAAGAATGTGATTAAAGGCTCTTTTCCTATGTCAAAAGTTTTAGTTTTCGAGGGTAATAGCTACGTATGTTGAAAAAATGAAGATATTAGACTATTTTATGATTGCAAATGGTAAAGAATGTGATTAAAGGCTCTTTTCCTATGTCAAAAGTTTTAGTTTTCGAGGGTAATAGCTACGTATGTTGAAAAAATGAAGATATTAGACTATTTTATGATTGCAAATGGTAAAGAATGTGATTAAAGGCTCTTTTCCTATGTCAAAAGTTTTAGTTTTCGAGGGTAATAGCTACGTATGTTGAAAAAATGAAGATATTAGACTATTTTATGATTGCAAATGGTAAAGAATGTGATTAAAGGCTCTTTTCCTATGTCAAAAGTTTTAGTTTTCGAGGGTAATAGCTACGTATGTTGAAAAAATGAAGATATTAGACTATTTTATGATTGCAAATGGTAAAGAATGTGATTAAAGGCTCTTTTCCTATGTCAAAAGTTTTAGTTTTCGAGGGTAATAGCTACGTATGTTGAAAAAATGAAGATATTAGACTATTTTATGATTGCAAATGGTAAAGAATGTGATTAAAGGCTCTTTTCCTATGTCAAAAGTTTTAGTTTTCGAGGGTAATAGCTACGTATGTTGAAAAAATGAAGATATTAGACTATTTTATGATTGCAAATGGTAAAGAATGTGATTAAAGGCTCTTTTCCTATGTCAAAAGTTTTAGTTTTCGAGGGTAATAGCTACGTATGTTGAAAAAATGAAGATATTAGACTATTTTATGATTGCAAATGGTAAAGAATGTGATTAAAGGCTCTTTTCCTATGTCAAAAGTTTTAGTTTTCGAGGGTAATAGCTACGTATGTTGAAAAAATGAAGATATTAGACTATTTTATGATTGCAAATGGTAAAGAATGTGATTAAAGGCTCTTTTCCTATGTCAAAAGTTTTAGTTTTCGAGGGTAATAGCTACGTATGTTGAAAAAATGAAGATATTAGACTATTTTATGATTGCAAATGGTAAAGAATGTGATTAAAGGCTCTTTTCCTATGTCAAAAGTTTTAGTTTTCGAGGGTAATAGCTACGTATGTTGAAAAAATGAAGATATTAGACTATTTTATGATTGCAAATGGTAAAGAATGTGATTAAAGGCTCTTTTCCTATGTCAAAAGTTTTAGTTTTCGAGGGTAATAGCTACGTATGTTGAAAAAATGAAGATATTAGACTATTTTATGATTGCAAATGGTAAAGAATGTGATTAAAGGCTCTTTTCCTATGTCAAAAGTTTTAGTTTTCGAGGGTAATAGCTACGTATGTTGAAAAAATGAAGATATTAGACTATTTTATGATTGCAAATGGTAAAGAATGTGATTAAAGGCTCTTTTCCTATGTCAAAAGTTTTAGTTTTCGAGGGTAATAGCTACGTATGTTGAAAAAATGAAGATATTAGACTATTTTATGATTGCAAATGGTAAAGAATGTGATTAAAGGCTCTTTTCCTATGTCAAAAGTTTTAGTTTTCGAGGGTAATAGCTACGTATGTTGAAAAAATGAAGATATTAGACTATTTTATGATTGCAAATGGTAAAGAATGTGATTAAAGGCTCTTTTCCTATGTCAAAAGTTTTAGTTTTCGAGGGTAATAGCTACGTATGTTGAAAAAATGAAGATATTAGACTATTTTATGATTGCAAATGGTAAAGAATGTGATTAAAGGCTCTTTTCCTATGTCAAAAGTTTTAGTTTTCGAGGGTAATAGCTACGTATGTTGAAAAAATGAAGATATTAGACTATTTTATGATTGCAAATGGTAAAGAATGTGATTAAAGGCTCTTTTCCTATGTCAAAAGTTTTAGTTTTCGAGGGTAATAGCTACGTATGTTGAAAAAATGAAGATATTAGACTATTTTATGATTGCAAATGGTAAAGAATGTGATTAAAGGCTCTTTTCCTATGTCAAAAGTTTTAGTTTTCGAGGGTAATAGCTACGTATGTTGAAAAAATGAAGATATTAGACTATTTTATGATTGCAAATGGTAAAGAATGTGATTAAAGGCTCTTTTCCTATGTCAAAAGTTTTAGTTTTCGAGGGTAATAGCTACGTATGTTGAAAAAATGAAGATATTAGACTATTTTATGATTGCAAATGGTAAAGAATGTGATTAAAGGCTCTTTTCCTATGTCAAAAGTTTTAGTTTTCGAGGGTAATAGCTACGTATGTTGAAAAAATGAAGATATTAGACTATTTTATGATTGCAAATGGTAAAGAATGTGATTAAAGGCTCTTTTCCTATGTCAAAAGTTTTAGTTTTCGAGGGTAATAGCTACGTATGTTGAAAAAATGAAGATATTAGACTATTTTATGATTGCAAATGGTAAAGAATGTGATTAAAGGCTCTTTTCCTATGTCAAAAGTTTTAGTTTTCGAGGGTAATAGCTACGTATGTTGAAAAAATGAAGATATTAGACTATTTTATGATTGCAAATGGTAAAGAATGTGATTAAAGGCTCTTTTCCTATGTCAAAAGTTTTAGTTTTCGAGGGTAATAGCTACGTATGTTGAAAAAATGAAGATATTAGACTATTTTATGATTGCACATGGTAAAGAATGTGATTAAAGGCTCTTTTCCTATGTCAAAAGTTTTAGTTTTCGAGGGTAATAGCTACGTATGTTGAAAAAATGAAGATATTAGACTATTTTATGATTGCAAATGGTAAAGAATGTGATTAAAGGCTCTTTTCCTATGTCAAAAGTTTTAGTTTTCGAGGGTAATAGCTACGTATGTTGAAAAAATGAAGATATTAGACTATTTTATGATTGCAAATGGTAAAGAATGTGATTAAAGGCTCTTTTCCTATGTCAAAAGTTTTAGTTTTCGAGGGTAATAGCTACGTATGTTGAAAAAATGAAGATATTAGACTATTTTATGATTGCAAATGGTAAAGAATGTGATTAAAGGCTCTTTTCCTATGTCAAAAGTTTTAGTTTTCGAGGGTAATAGCTACGTATGTTGAAAAAATGAAGATATTAGACTATTTTATGATTGCAAATGGTAAAGAATGTGATTAAAGGCTCTTTTCCTATGTCAAAAGTTTTAGTTTTCGAGGGTAATAGCTACGTATGTTGAAAAAATGAAGATATTAGACTATTTTATGATTGCAAATGGTAAAGAATGTGATTAAAGGCTCTTTTCCTATGTCAAAAGTTTTAGTTTTCGAGGGTAATAGCTACGTATGTTGAAAAAATGAAGATATTAGACTATTTTATGATTGCAAATGGTAAAGAATGTGATTAAAGGCTCTTTTCCTATGTCAAAAGTTTTAGTTTTCGAGGGTAATAGCTACGTATGTTGAAAAAATGAAGATATTAGACTATTTTATGATTGCAAATGGTAAAGAATGTGATTAAAGGCTCTTTTCCTATGTCAAAAGTTTTAGTTTTCGAGGGTAATAGCTACGTATGTTGAAAAAATGAAGATATTAGACTATTTTATGATTGCAAATGGTAAAGAATGTGATTAAAGGCTCTTTTCCTATGTCAAAAGTTTTAGTTTTCGAGGGTAATAGCTACGTATGTTGAAAAAATGAAGATATTAGACTATTTTATGATTGCAAATGGTAAAGAATGTGATTAAAGGCTCTTTTCCTATGTCAAAAGTTTTAGTTTTCGAGGGTAATAGCTACGTATGTTGAAAAAATGAAGATATTAGACTATTTTATGATTGCAAATGGTAAAGAATGTGATTAAAGGCTCTTTTCCTATGTCAAAAGTTTTAGTTTTCGAGGGTAATAGCTACGTATGTTGAAAAAATGAAGATATTAGACTATTTTATGATTGCAAATGGTAAAGAATGTGATTAAAGGCTCTTTTCCTATGTCAAAAGTTTTAGTTTTCGAGGGTAATAGCTACGTATGTTGAAAAAATGAAGATATTAGACTATTTTATGATTGCAAATGGTAAAGAATGTGATTAAAGGCTCTTTTCCTATGTCAAAAGTTTTAGTTTTCGAGGGTAATAGCTACGTATGTTGAAAAAATGAAGATATTAGACTATTTTATGATTGCAAATGGTAAAGAATGTGATTAAAGGCTCTTTTCCTATGTCAAAAGTTTTAGTTTTCGAGGGTAATAGCTACGTATGTTGAAAAAATGAAGATATTAGACTATTTTATGATTGCAAATGGTAAAGAATGTGATTAAAGGCTCTTTTCCTATGTCAAAAGTTTTAGTTTTCGAGGGTAATAGCTACGTATGTTGAAAAAATGAAGATATTAGACTATTTTATGATTGCAAATGGTAAAGAATGTGATTAAAGGCTCTTTTCCTATGTCAAAAGTTTTAGTTTTCGAGGGTAATAGCTACGTATGTTGAAAAAATGAAGATATTAGACTATTTTATGATTGCAAATGGTAAAGAATGTGATTAAAGGCTCTTTTCCTATGTCAAAAGTTTTAGTTTTCGAGGGTAATAGCTACGTATGTTGAAAAAATGAAGATATTAGACTATTTTATGATTGCACATGGTAAAGAATGTGATTAAAGGCTCTTTTCCTATGTCAAAAGTTTTAGTTTTCGAGGGTAATAGCTACGTATGTTGAAAAAATGAAGATATTAGACTATTTTATGATTGCAAATGGTAAAGAATGTGATTAAAGGCTCTTTTCCTATGTCAAAAGTTTTAGTTTTCGAGGGTAATAGCTACGTATGTTGAAAAAATGAAGATATTAGACTATTTTATGATTGCAAATGGTAAAGAATGTGATTAAAGGCTCTTTTCCTATGTCAAAAGTTTTAGTTTTCGAGGGTAATAGCTACGTATGTTGAAAAAATGAAGATATTAGACTATTTTATGATTGCAAATGGTAAAGAATGTGATTAAAGGCTCTTTTCCTATGTCAAAAGTTTTAGTTTTCGAGGGTAATAGCTACGTATGTTGAAAAAATGAAGATATTAGACTATTTTATGATTGCAAATGGTAAAGAATGTGATTAAAGGCTCTTTTCCTATGTCAAAAGTTTTAGTTTTCGAGGGTAATAGCTACGTATGTTGAAAAAATGAAGATATTAGACTATTTTATGATTGCAAATGGTAAAGAATGTGATTAAAGGCTCTTTTCCTATGTCAAAAGTTTTAGTTTTCGAGGGTAATAGCTACGTATGTTGAAAAAATGAAGATATTAGACTATTTTATGATTGCAAATGGTAAAGAATGTGATTAAAGGCTCTTTTCCTATGTCAAAAGTTTTAGTTTTCGAGGGTAATAGCTACGTATGTTGAAAAAATGAAGATATTAGACTATTTTATGATTGCAAATGGTAAAGAATGTGATTAAAGGCTCTTTTCCTATGTCAAAAGTTTTAGTTTTCGAGGGTAATAGCTACGTATGTTGAAAAAATGAAGATATTAGACTATTTTATGATTGCAAATGGTAAAGAATGTGATTAAAGGCTCTTTTCCTATGTCAAAAGTTTTAGTTTTCGAGGGTAATAGCTACGTATGTTGAAAAAATGAAGATATTAGACTATTTTATGATTGCAAATGGTAAAGAATGTGATTAAAGGCTCTTTTCCTATGTCAAAAGTTTTAGTTTTCGAGGGTAATAGCTACGTATGTTGAAAAAATGAAGATATTAGACTATTTTATGATTGCAAATGGTAAAGAATGTGATTAAAGGCTCTTTTCCTATGTCAAAAGTTTTAGTTTTCGAGGGTAATAGCTACGTATGTTGAAAAAATGAAGATATTAGACTATTTTATGATTGCAAATGGTAAAGAATGTGATTAAAGGCTCTTTTCCTATGTCAAAAGTTTTAGTTTTCGAGGGTAATAGCTACGTATGTTGAAAAAATGAAGATATTAGACTATTTTATGATTGCAAATGGTAAAGAATGTGATTAAAGGCTCTTTTCCTATGTCAAAAGTTTTAGTTTTCGAGGGTAATAGCTACGTATGTTGAAAAAATGAAGATATTAGACTATTTTATGATTGCACATGGTAAAGAATGTGATTAAAGGCTCTTTTCCTATGTCAAAAGTTTTAGTTTTCGAGGGTAATAGCTACGTATGTTGAAAAAATGAAGATATTAGACTATTTTATGATTGCACAATGGTAAAGAATGTGATTAAAGGCTCTTTTCCTATGTCAAAAGTTTTAGTTTTCGAGGGTAATAGCTACGTATGTTGAAAAAATGAAGATATTAGACTATTTTATGATTGCAAATGGTAAAGAATGTGATTAAAGGCTCTTTTCCTATGTCAAAAGTTTTAGTTTTCGAGGGTAATAGCTACGTATGTTGAAAAAATGAAGATATTAGACTATTTTATGATTGCAAATGGTAAAGAATGTGATTAAAGGCTCTTTTCCTATGTCAAAAGTTTTAGTTTTCGAGGGTAATAGCTACGTATGTTGAAAAAATGAAGATATTAGACTATTTTATGATTGCAAATGGTAAAGAATGTGATTAAAGGCTCTTTTCCTATGTCAAAAGTTTTAGTTTTCGAGGGTAATAGCTACGTATGTTGAAAAAATGAAGATATTAGACTATTTTATGATTGCACATGGTAAAGAATGTGATTAAAGGCTCTTTTCCTATGTCAAAAGTTTTAGTTTTCGAGGGTAATAGCTACGTATGTTGAAAAAATGAAGATATTAGACTATTTTATGATTGCAAATGGTAAAGAATGTGATTAAAGGCTCTTTTCCTATGTCAAAAGTTTTAGTTTTCGAGGGTAATAGCTACGTATGTTGAAAAAATGAAGATATTAGACTATTTTATGATTGCAAATGGTAAAGAATGTGATTAAAGGCTCTTTTCCTATGTCAAAAGTTTTAGTTTTCGAGGGTAATAGCTACGTATGTTGAAAAATGAAGATATTAGACTATTTTATGATTGCAAATGGTAAAGAATGTGATTAAAGGCTCTTTTCCTATGTCAAAAGTTTTAGTTTTCGAGGGTAATAGCTACGTATGTTGAAAAAATGAAGATATTAGACTATTTTATGATTGCAAATGGTAAAGAATGTGATTAAAGGCTCTTTTCCTATGTCAAAAGTTTTAGTTTTCGAGGGTAATAGCTACGTATGTTGAAAAAATGAAGATATTAGACTATTTTATGATTGCAAATGGTAAAGAATGTGATTAAAGGCTCTTTTCCTATGTCAAAAGTTTTAGTTTTCGAGGGTAATAGCTACGTATGTTGAAAAAATGAAGATATTAGACTATTTTATGATTGCAAATGGTAAAGAATGTGATTAAAGGCTCTTTTCCTATGTCAAAAGTTTTAGTTTTCGAGGGTAATAGCTACGTATGTTGAAAAAATGAAGATATTAGACTATTTTATGATTGCAAATGGTAAAGAATGTGATTAAAGGCTCTTTTCCTATGTCAAAAGTTTTAGTTTTCGAGGGTAATAGCTACGTATGTTGAAAAAATGAAGATATTAGACTATTTTATGATTGCAAATGGTAAAGAATGTGATTAAAGGCTCTTTTCCTATGTCAAAAGTTTTAGTTTTCGAGGGTAATAGCTACGTATGTTGAAAAAATGAAGATATTAGACTATTTTATGATTGCAAATGGTAAAGAATGTGATTAAAGGCTCTTTTCCTATGTCAAAAGTTTTAGTTTTCGAGGGTAATAGCTACGTATGTTGAAAAAATGAAGATATTAGACTATTTTATGATTGCAAATGGTAAAGAATGTGATTAAAGGCTCTTTTCCTATGTCAAAAGTTTTAGTTTTCGAGGGTAATAGCTACGTATGTTGAAAAAATGAAGATATAGACTATTTTATGATTGCACATGGTAAAGAATGTGATTAAAGGCTCTTTTCCTATGTCAAAAGTTTTAGTTTTCGAGGGTAATAGCTACGTATGTTGAAAAAATGAAGATATTAGACTATTTTATGATTGCAAATGGTAAAGAATGTGATTAAAGGCTCTTTTCCTATGTCAAAAGTTTTAGTTTTCGAGGGTAATAGCTACGTATGTTGAAAAAATGAAGATATTAGACTATTTTATGATTGCAAATGGTAAAGAATGTGATTAAAGGCTCTTTTCCTATGTCAAAAGTTTTAGTTTTCGAGGGTAATAGCTACGTATGTTGAAAAAATGAAGATATTAGACTATTTTATGATTGCAAATGGTAAAGAATGTGATTAAAGGCTCTTTTCCTATTCAAAAGTTTTAGTTTTCGAGGGTAATAGCTACGTATGTTGAAAAAATGAAGATATTAGACTATTTTATGATTGCAAATGGTAAAGAATGTGATTAAAGGCTCTTTTCCTATGTCAAAAGTTTTAGTTTTCGAGGGTAATAGCTACGTATGTTGAAAAAATGAAGATATTAGACTATTTTATGATTGCACATGGTAAAGAATGTGATTAAAGGCTCTTTTCCTATGTCAAAAGTTTTAGTTTTCGAGGGTAATAGCTACGTATGTTGAAAAAATGAAGATATTAGACTATTTTATGATTGCAAATGGTAAAGAATGTGATTAAAGGCTCTTTTCCTATGTCAAAAGTTTTAGTTTTCGAGGGTAATAGCTACGTATGTTGAAAAAATGAAGATATTAGACTATTTTATGATTGCAAATGGTAAAGAATGTGATTAAAGGCTCTTTTCCTATGTCAAAAGTTTTAGTTTTCGAGGGTAATAGCTACGTATGTTGAAAAAATGAAGATATTAGACTATTTTATGATTGCAAATGGTAAAGAATGTGATTAAAGGCTCTTTTCCTATGTCAAAAGTTTTAGTTTTCGAGGGTAATAGCTACGTATGTTGAAAAAATGAAGATATTAGACTATTTTATGATTGCAAATGGTAAAGAATGTGATTAAAGGCTCTTTTCCTATGTCAAAAGTTTTAGTTTTCGAGGGTAATAGCTACGTATGTTGAAAAAATGAAGATATTAGACTATTTTATGATTGCAAATGGTAAAGAATGTGATTAAAGGCTCTTTTCCTATGTCAAAAGTTTTAGTTTTCGAGGGTAATAGCTACGTATGTTGAAAAAATGAAGATATTAGACTATTTTATGATTGCAAATGGTAAAGAATGTGATTAAAGGCTCTTTTCCTATGTCAAAAGTTTTAGTTTTCGAGGGTAATAGCTACGTATGTTGAAAAAATGAAGATATTAGACTATTTTATGATTGCAAATGGTAAAGAATGTGATTAAAGGCTCTTTTCCTATGTCAAAAGTTTTAGTTTTCGAGGGTAATAGCTACGTATGTTGAAAAAATGAAGATATTAGACTATTTTATGATTGCAAATGGTAAAGAATGTGATTAAAGGCTCTTTTCCTATGTCAAAAGTTTTAGTTTTCGAGGGTAATAGCTACGTATGTTGAAAAAATGAAGATATTAGACTATTTTATGATTGCAAATGGTAAAGAATGTGATTAAAGGCTCTTTTCCTATGTCAAAAGTTTTAGTTTTCGAGGGTAATAGCTACGTATGTTGAAAAAATGAAGATATTAGACTATTTTATGATTGCAAATGGTAAAGAATGTGATTAAAGGCTCTTTTCCTATGTCAAAAGTTTTAGTTTTCGAGGGTAATAGCTACGTATGTTGAAAAAATGAAGATATTAGACTATTTTATGATTGCAAATGGTAAAGAATGTGATTAAAGGCTCTTTTCCTATGTCAAAAGTTTTAGTTTTCGAGGGTAATAGCTACGTATGTTGAAAAAATGAAGATATTAGACTATTTTATGATTGCAAATGGTAAAGAATGTGATTAAAGGCTCTTTTCCTATGTCAAAAGTTTTAGTTTTCGAGGGTAATAGCTACGTATGTTGAAAAAATGAAGATATTAGACTATTTTATGATTGCAAATGGTAAAGAATGTGATTAAAGGCTCTTTTCCTATGTCAAAAGTTTTAGTTTTCGAGGGTAATAGCTACGTATGTTGAAAAAATGAAGATATTAGACTATTTTATGATTGCAAATGGTAAAGAATGTGATTAAAGGCTCTTTTCCTATGTCAAAAGTTTTAGTTTTCGAGGGTAATAGCTACGTATGTTGAAAAAATGAAGATATTAGACTATTTTATGATTGCAAATGGTAAAGAATGTGATTAAAGGCTCTTTTCCTATGTCAAAAGTTTTAGTTTTCGAGGGTAATAGCTACGTATGTTGAAAAAATGAAGATATTAGACTATTTTATGATTGCAAATGGTAAAGAATGTGATTAAAGGCTCTTTTCCTATGTCAAAAGTTTTAGTTTTCGAGGGTAATAGCTACGTATGTTGAAAAAATGAAGATATTAGACTATTTTATGATTGCAAATGGTAAAGAATGTGATTAAAGGCTCTTTTCCTATGTCAAAAGTTTTAGTTTTCGAGGGTAATAGCTACGTATGTTGAAAAAATGAAGATATTAGACTATTTTATGATTGCACATGGTAAAGAATGTGATTAAAGGCTCTTTTCCTATGTCAAAAGTTTTAGTTTTCGAGGGTAATAGCTACGTATGTTGAAAAAATGAAGATATTAGACTATTTTATGATTGCAAATGGTAAAGAATGTGATTAAAGGCTCTTTTCCTATGTCAAAAGTTTTAGTTTTCGAGGGTAATAGCTACGTATGTTGAAAAAATGAAGATATTAGACTATTTTATGATTGCAAATGGTAAAGAATGTGATTAAAGGCTCTTTTCCTATGTCAAAAGTTTTAGTTTTCGAGGGTAATAGCTACGTATGTTGAAAAAATGAAGATATTAGACTATTTTATGATTGCAAATGGTAAAGAATGTGATTAAAGGCTCTTTTCCTATGTCAAAAGTTTTAGTTTTCGAGGGTAATAGCTACGTATGTTGAAAAAATGAAGATATTAGACTATTTTATGATTGCAAATGGTAAAGAATGTGATTAAAGGCTCTTTTCCTATGTCAAAAGTTTTAGTTTTCGAGGGTAATAGCTACGTATGTTGAAAAAATGAAGATATTAGACTATTTTATGATTGCAAATGGTAAAGAATGTGATTAAAGGCTCTTTTCCTATGTCAAAAGTTTTAGTTTTCGAGGGTAATAGCTACGTATGTTGAAAAAATGAAGATATTAGACTATTTTATGATTGCAAATGGTAAAGAATGTGATTAAAGGCTCTTTTCCTATTCAAAAGTTTTAGTTTTCGAGGGTAATAGCTACGTATGTTGAAAAAATGAAGATATTAGACTATTTTATGATTGCAAATGGTAAAGAATGTGATTAAAGGCTCTTTTCCTATGTCAAAAGTTTTAGTTTTCGAGGGTAATAGCTACGTATGTTGAAAAAATGAAGATATTAGACTATTTTATGATTGCAAATGGTAAAGAATGTGATTAAAGGCTCTTTTCCTATGTCAAAAGTTTTAGTTTTCGAGGGTAATAGCTACGTATGTTGAAAAAATGAAGATATTAGACTATTTTATGATTGCAAATGGTAAAGAATGTGATTAAAGGCTCTTTTCCTATGTCAAAAGTTTTAGTTTTCGAGGGTAATAGCTACGTATGTTGAAAAAATGAAGATATTAGACTATTTTATGATTGCAAATGGTAAAGAATGTGATTAAAGGCTCTTTTCCTATGTCAAAAGTTTTAGTTTTCGAGGGTAATAGCTACGTATGTTGAAAAAATGAAGATATTAGACTATTTTATGATTGCAAATGGTAAAGAATGTGATTAAAGGCTCTTTTCCTATGTCAAAAGTTTTAGTTTTCGAGGGTAATAGCTACGTATGTTGAAAAAATGAAGATATTAGACTATTTTATGATTGCAAATGGTAAAGAATGTGATTAAAGGCTCTTTTCCTATGTCAAAAGTTTTAGTTTTCGAGGGTAATAGCTACGTATGTTGAAAAAATGAAGATATTAGACTATTTTATGATTGCAAATGGTAAAGAATGTGATTAAAGGCTCTTTTCCTATGTCAAAAGTTTTAGTTTTCGAGGGTAATAGCTACGTATGTTGAAAAAATGAAGATATTAGACTATTTTATGATTGCAAATGGTAAAGAATGTGATTAAAGGCTCTTTTCCTATGTCAAAAGTTTTAGTTTTCGAGGGTAATAGCTACGTATGTTGAAAAAATGAAGATATTAGACTATTTTATGATTGCAAATGGTAAAGAATGTGATTAAAGGCTCTTTTCCTATGTCAAAAGTTTTAGTTTTCGAGGGTAATAGCTACGTATGTTGAAAAAATGAAGATATTAGACTATTTTATGATTGCAAATGGTAAAGAATGTGATTAAAGGCTCTTTTCCTATGTCAAAAGTTTTAGTTTTCGAGGGTAATAGCTACGTATGTTGAAAAAATGAAGATATTAGACTATTTTATGATTGCAAATGGTAAAGAATGTGATTAAAGGCTCTTTTCCTATGTCAAAAGTTTTAGTTTTCGAGGGTAATAGCTACGTATGTTGAAAAAATGAAGATATTAGACTATTTTATGATTGCAAATGGTAAAGAATGTGATTAAAGGCTCTTTTCCTATGTCAAAAGTTTTAGTTTTCGAGGGTAATAGCTACGTATGTTGAAAAAATGAAGATATTAGACTATTTTATGATTGCAAATGGTAAAGAATGTGATTAAAGGCTCTTTTCCTATTTCAAAAGTTTTAGTTTTCGAGGGTAATAGCTACGTATGTTGAAAAAATGAAGATATTAGACTATTTTATGATTGCAAATGGTAAAGAATGTGATTAAAGGCTCTTTTCCTATTTCAAAAGTTTTAGTTTTCGAGGGTAATAGCTACGTATGTTGAAAAAATGAAGATATTAGACTATTTTATGATTGCACATGGTAAAGAATGTGATTAAAGGCTCTTTTCCTATGTCAAAAGTTTTAGTTTTCGAGGGTAATAGCTACGTATGTTGAAAAAATGAAGATATTAGACTATTTTATGATTGCAAATGGTAAAGAATGTGATTAAAGGCTCTTTTCCTATTTCAAAAGTTTTAGTTTTCGAGGGTAATAGCTACGTATGTTGAAAAAATGAAGATATTAGACTATTTTATGATTGCAAATGGTAAAGAATGTGATTAAAGGCTCTTTTCCTATTCAAAAGTTTTAGTTTTCGAGGGTAATAGCTACGTATGTTGAAAAAATGAAGATATTAGACTATTTTATGATTGCACATGGTAAAGAATGTGATTAAAGGCTCTTTTCCTATGTCAAAAGTTTTAGTTTTCGAGGGTAATAGCTACGTATGTTGAAAAAATGAAGATATTAGACTATTTTATGATTGCAAATGGTAAAGAATGTGATTAAAGGCTCTTTTCCTATGTCAAAAGTTTTAGTTTTCGAGGGTAATAGCTACGTATGTTGAAAAAATGAAGATATTAGACTATTTTATGATTGCAAATGGTAAAGAATGTGATTAAAGGCTCTTTTCCTATGTCAAAAGTTTTAGTTTTCGAGGGTAATAGCTACGTATGTTGAAAAAATGAAGATATTAGACTATTTTATGATTGCAAATGGTAAAGAATGTGATTAAAGGCTCTTTTCCTATGTCAAAAGTTTTAGTTTTCGAGGGTAATAGCTACGTATGTTGAAAAAATGAAGATATTAGACTATTTTATGATTGCAAATGGTAAAGAATGTGATTAAAGGCTCTTTTCCTATGTCAAAAGTTTTAGTTTTCGAGGGTAATAGCTACGTATGTTGAAAAAATGAAGATATTAGACTATTTTATGATTGCAAATGGTAAAGAATGTGATTAAAGGCTCTTTTCCTATTCAAAAGTTTTAGTTTTCGAGGGTAATAGCTATGTATGTTGAAAAAATGAAGATATTAGACTATTTTATGATTGCACATGGTAAAGAATGTGATTAAAGGCTCTTTTCCTATGTCAAAAGTTTTAGTTTTCGAGGGTAATAGCTACGTATGTTGAAAAAATGAAGATATTAGACTATTTTATGATTGCACATGGTAAAGAATGTGATTAAAGGCTCTTTTCCTATGTCAAAAGTTTTAGTTTTCGAGGGTAATAGCTACGTATGTTGAAAAAATGAAGATATTAGACTATTTTATGATTGCACATGGTAAAGAATGTGATTAAAGGCTCTTTTCCTATGTCAAAAGTTTTAGTTTTCGAGGGTAATAGCTACGTATGTTGAAAAATGAAGATATTAGACTATTTTATGATTGCAAATGGTAAAGAATGTGATTAAAGGCTCTTTTCTATGTCAAAAGTTTTAGTTTTCGAGGGTAATAGCTACGTATGTTGAAAAAATGAAGATATTAGACTATTTTATGATTGCAAATGGTAAAGAATGTGATTAAAGGCTCTTTTCCTATGTCAAAAGTTTTAGTTTTCGAGGGTAATAGCTACGTATGTTGAAAAAATGAAGATATTAGACTATTTTATGATTGCAAATGGTAAAGAATGTGATTAAAGGCTCTTTTCCTATGTCAAAAGTTTTAGTTTTCGAGGTAATAGCTACGTATGTTGAAAAATGAAGATATTAGACTATTTTATGATTGCAAATGGTAAAGAAGGTGATTAAAGGCTCTTTTCCTATGTCAAAAGTTTTAGTTTTCGAGGGTAATAGCTACGTATGTTGAAAAAATGAAGATATTAGACTATTTTATGATTGCAATGGTAAAGAATGTGATTAAAGGCTCTTTTCCTATGTCAAAAGTTTTAGTTTTCGAGGGTAATAGCTACGTATGTTGAAAAAATGAAGATATTAGACTATTTTATGATTGCAAATGGTAAAGAATGTGATTAAAGGCTCTTTTCCTATGTCAAAAGTTTTAGTTTTCGAGGGTAATAGCTACGTATGTTGAAAAAATGAAGATATTAGACTATTTTATGATTGCAATGGTAAAGAATGTGATTAAAGGCTCTTTTCCTATTTCAAAAGTTTTAGTTTTCGAGGTAATAGCTACGTATGTTGAAAAAATGAAGATATTAGACTATTTTATGATTGCAAATGGTAAAGAATGTGATTAAAGGCTCTTTTCCTATGTCAAAAGTTTTAGTTTTCGAGGGTAATAGCTACGTATGTTGAAAAAATGAAGATATTAGACAATTTTATGATTGCAAATGGTAAAGAATGTGATTAAAGGCTCTTTTCCTATGTCAAAAGTTTTAGTTTTCGAGGGTAATAGCTACGTATGTTGAAAAAATGAAGATATTAGACTATTTTATGATTGCAAATGGTAAAGAATGTGATTAAAGGCTCTTTTCCTATGTCAAAAGTTTTAGTTTTCGAGGGTAATAGCTACGTATGTTGAAAAAATGAAGATATTAGACTATTTTATGATTGCAAATGGTAAAGAATGTGATTAAAGGCTCTTTTCCTATGTCAAAAGTTTTAGTTTTCGAGGGTAATAGCTACGTATGTTGAAAAATGAAGATATTAGACTATTTTATGATTGCAAATGGTAAAGAATGTGATTAAAGGCTCTTTTCCTATGTCAAAAGTTTTAGTTTTCGAGGGTAATAGCTACGTATGTTGAAAAAATGAAGATATTAGACTATTTTATGATTGCACATGGTAAAGAATGTGATTAAAGGCTCTTTTCCTATGTCAAAAGTTTTAGTTTTCGAGGGTAATAGCTACGTATGTTGAAAAAATGAAGATATTAGACTATTTTATGATTGCAAATGGTAAAGAATGTGATTAAAGGCTCTTTTCCTATGTCAAAGTTTTAGTTTTCGAGGGTAATAGCTACGTATGTTGAAAAAATGAAGATATTAGACTATTTTATGATTGCACATGGTAAAGAATGTGATTAAAGGCTCTTTTCCTATGTCAAAAGTTTTAGTTTTCGAGGATAATAGCTACGTATGTTGAAAAAATGAAGATATTAGACTATTTTATGATTGCAAATGGTAAAGAATGTGATTAAAGGCTCTTTTCCTATGTCAAAAGTTTTAGTTTTCAAGGGTAATAGCTACGTATGTTGAAAAAATGAAGATATTAGACTATTTTATGATTGCAAATGGTAAAGAATGTGATTAAAGGCTCTTTTCCTATGTAAAAATGTTTTAGTTTTCGAGGGTAATAGCTACGTATGTTGAAAAAATGAAGATATTAGACTATTTTATGATTGCAAATGGTAAAGAATGTGATTAAAGGCTCTTTTCCTATGTCAAAAGTTTTAGTTTTCGAGGGTAATAGCTACGTATGTTGAAAAAATGAAGATATTAGACTATTTTATGATTGCAAATGGTAAAGAATGTGATTAAAGGCTCTTTTCCTATTTCAAAAGTTTTAGTTTTCGAGGGTAATAGCTACGTATGTTGAAAAAATGAAGATATTAGACTATTTTATGATTGCACATGGTAAAGAATGTGATTAAAGGCTCTTTTCCTATTTCAAAAGTTTTAGTTTTCGAGGGTAATAGCTACGTATGTTGAAAAAATGAAGATATTAGACTATTTTATGATTGCAAATGGTAAAGAATGTGCTTAAAGGCTCTTTTCCTATGTCAAAAGTTTTAGTTTTCGAGGGTAATAGCTACGTATGTTGAAAAAATGAAGATATTAGACTATTTTATGATTGCACATGGTAAAGAATGTGATTAAAGGCTCTTTTCCTATGTCAAAAGTTTTAGTTTTCGAGGGTAATAGCTACGTATGTTGAAAAAATGAAGATATTAGACTATTTTATGATTGCAAATGGTAAAGAATGTGATTAAAGGCTCTTTTCCTATGTCAAAAGTTTTAGTTTTCGAGGGTAATAGCTACGTATGTTGAAAAAATGAAGATATTAGACTATTTTATGATTGCAAATGGTAAAGAATGTGATTAAAGGCTCTTTTCCTATGTCAAAAGTTTTAGTTTTCGAGGGTAATAGCTACGTATGTTGAAAAAATGAAGATATTAGACTATTTTATGATTGCAAATGGTAAAGAATGTGATTAAAGGCTCTTTTCCTATGTAAAAGTTTTAGTTTTCGAGGGTAATAGCTACGTATGTTGAAAAAATGAAGATATTAGACTATTTTATGATTGCAAATGGTAAAGAGTTTGATTAAAGGCTCTTTTCCTATGTCAAAAGTTTTAGTTTTCGAGGGTAATAGCTATGTATGTTGAAAAAATGAAGATATTAGACTATTTTATGATTGCAAATGGTAAAGAGTTTGATTAAAGGCTCTTTTCCTATGTTAAAAGTTTTAGTTTTCGAGGGTAATAGCTGCATATGTTGGAAAAATGAAGATATTAGACTATTTTATGATTGTAAATGGTAAAGAATGTGCTTAAAGGCTCTTTTCCTATGTCAAAAGTTTTAGTTTTCGAGGGTAATAGCTACGTATGTTGAAAAAATGAAAATATTAGACTATTTTATGATTGCATATGGTAAAGAATATGATTAAAGGCTCTTTTCCTATGTCAAAAGTTTTAGTTTTCGAGGGTAATAGCTACGTATGTTGAAAAAATGGAGATATTAGACTATTTTATGATTGCACATGGTAAAGAATGTGATTAAAGGCTCTTTTCCTATTTCAAAAGTTTTAGTTTTCCAGGGTAATAGCTACGTATGTTAAAAAATGAAGATATTAGACAATTTTATGATTGTAAATGGTAAAGAATGTGATTATAGGCTCTTTTCCTATGTCAAAAGTTTTAGTTTTCGAGGGTAATAGCTACGTATGTTGAAAAAAATGAAGATATTAGACTATTTTATGATTGCAAATGGTAGAGAATGTGATTAAAGGCTCTTTTCCTATGTCAAAAGTTTTAGTTTTCGATGGTAATAGCTACGTATGTTGAAAAATTGAAGATATTAGACTATTTTATGATTGCAAATGGTAAAGAATGTGATTAAAGGCTCTTTTTCTATGTAAAAAGTTTTAGTTTTCGAGGGTAATAGCTACGTATGTTGAAAAAATGAAGATATTAGACTATTTTATGATTGCAAATGGTAAAGAGTTTGATTAAAGGCTCTTTTCCTATGTTAAAAGTTTTAGTTTTCGAGGGTAATAGCTGCATATGTTGGAAAAATGAAGATATTAGACTATTTTATGATTGCAAATGGTAAAGAATGTGCTTAAAGGCTCTTTTCCTATGTCAAAAGTTTTAGTTTTCGAGGGTAATAGCTACGTATGTTGAAAAATGAAAATATTAGACTATTTTATGATTGCATATGGTAAAGAATGTGATTAAAGGCTCTTTTCCTATGTCAAAAGTTTTAGTTTTCGAGGGTAATAGCTACGTATGTTGAAAAAATGGAGATATTAGACTATTTTATGATTGCAAATGGTAAAGAATGTGATTAAAGGCTCTTTTCCTATGTCAAAAGTTTTAGTTTTCGAGGGTAATAGCTACGTATGTTGAAAAAATGAAGATATTAGACTATTTTATGATTGCACATGGTAAAGAATGTGATTAAAGGCCCTTTTCCTATTTCAAAAGTTTTAGTTTTCGAGGGTAATAGCTACGTATGTTGAAAAAATGGAGATATTAGACTATTTTATGATTGCACATGGTAAAGAATGTGATTAAAGGCTCTTTTCCTATTTCAAAAGTTTTAGTTTTCGAGGGTAATAGCTACGTATGTTAAAAAATGAAGATATTAGACAATTTTATGATTGCAAATGGTAAAGAATGTGATTAAAGGCTCTTTTCCTATGTCAAAAGTTTTAGTTTTCGAGGGTAATAGCTACGTATGTTGAAAAAATGAAGATATTAGACTATTTTATGATTGCACATGGTAAAGAATGTGCTTAAAGGCTCTTTTCCTATGTCAAAAGTTTTAGTTTTCGAGGGTAATAGCTACGTATGTTGAAAAAATGAAGATATTAGACTATTTTATGATTGCAAATGGTAAAGAATGTGATTAAAGGCTCTTTTCCTATGTCAAAAGTTTTAGTTTTCGAGGGTAATAGCTACGTATGTTGAAAAATTGAAGATATTAGACTATTTTATGATTGCAAATGGTAAAGAATGTGATTAAAGGCTCTTTTCCTATGTCAAAAGTTTTAGTTTTCGAGGGTAATAGCTACGTATGTTGAAAAAATGAAGATATTAGACTATTTTATGATTGCACATGGTAAAGAATGTGATTAAAGGCCCTTTTCCTATTTCAAAAGTTTTAGTTTTCGAGGGTAATAGCTACGTATGTTAAAAAATGAAGATATTAGACAATTTTATGATTGCAAATGGTAAAGAATGTGATTAAAGGCTCTTTTCCTATGTCACAAAATTTCGTTTAAGAGGGTAATAGCTACGGATGTTGAAAAAATAAAGATATTAGACTATTTTATGATTGCAAATGGTAAAGAATGTGATTAAAGGCTCTTTTCCTATTTCAAAAGTTTTAGTTTTCGAGGGTAATAGCTACGTATGTTGAAAAAATGAAGATATTAGACTATTTTATGATTGCACATGGTAAAGAATGTGATTAAAGGCTCTTTTCCTATTTCAAAAGTTTTAGTTTTCAAGGGTAATAGCTACGTATGTTGAAAAAATGAAGATATTAGACAATTTTATCATTGCAAATGGTAAAGAATGTGATTAAAGGCTCTTTTCCTATGTAAAAAGTTTTAGTTTTCGAGGGTAATAGCTACGTATGTTGAAAAAATGAAGATATTAGACTATTTTATGATTGCAAATGGTAAAGAGTTTGATTAAAGGCTCTTTTCCTATGTCAAAAGTTTTAGTTTTCGAGGGTAATAGCTATGTATGTTGAAAAAATGAAGATATTAGACTATTTTATGATTGCAAATGGTAAAGAGTTTGATTAAAGGCTCTTTTCCTATGTCAAAAGTTTTAGTTTTCGAGGGTAATAGCTACGTATGTTGAAAAAAATGAAGATATTAGACTATTTTATGATTGCACATGGTAAAGAATGTGATTAAAGGCTCTTTTCCTATGTCAAAAGTTTTAGTTTTCGATTGTAATAGCTACGTATGTTGGAAAAATGAAGATATTAGACTATTTTATGATTGCAAATGGTAAAGAATGTGCTTAAAGGCTCTTTTCCTATGTCAAAAGTTTTAGTTTTCGAGGGTAATAGCTACGTATGTTGAAAAAATGAAAATATTAGACTATTTTATGATATTGGTGGTGAAGCGGTGGCAACATTCCGTAGCTACATGCCTAGCGAAAGAATGGCTAAAGTGTGGAGGCGCCGACGGACTGGGGACCTGTCGGTCAATAATTTTCCCACGAAACGTTATGAAAAAAGCAGATCAAAGAGTGTTAAAACAAGCTACGGCATTCCCGACAAGCGATGCGTTGGATGATTTACCGGCGTCTCCTTCGAAAAATTGGCGAGCTGGACACCTGTTGAAACGAAGACAATCCCTTGCAATAGGGTGCTGGAACGTCTGTTCGATGAAATGTTTGACGACCCAGACTTTCATAGCTGGTGAAATACATCGCCTAGGCCTCGACATCCTTTGTGTATCAGAGACAAGAATAAATGACACACTAGAAAACCATGAGATAGCAACACCAGATTCAGAGAACTCTTTCTTCTTTTATAACTCAGGACCCAAAGATGGTAGTGGCAGTGCAGGGGTTGGATTTCTCCTTAACATCCAAGCACAAAAAGCTCTAATAGAATGGGAGCCCGTATCATCTCGCCTTGCAAAAGCTAGATTCCGAAGCAAACTGTTTAATGTTACAGTGTTTGCGGTTTACGCACCCACAAGGGTCAGCTCTGAACAAGCAATAGATACGTTTTACGCCGAACTCAACGAAGCTGTAAAAAAGACCCCCAAACGTGACCTCCTCATTATCGGTGGCGACCTCAACGCACACGTTGGCAGCAGACAGGCAAACGGCGACAGGAGCCTTGGAATTCACGGGTACGGCGAAAGATGCGAACGAGGAACCAGATTGGTCCAATTCGCCCAAGCAAACAACCTCGTAATAGCAAACACCCTTTTCAGACACAAGCCCTCACACGTCATAACCTGGAGATCCAGAGATGGAAGGACATCTTCCCAGCTGGACTACCTACTCGTGTCGTCACGTTGGAGAAGCTCGATCCAGAACTGCAGAGCCTACAGAGGACCTGACACAGGTTCCAAGGGCGGGTCGGATCATACCTTGGTCAAAATGTCTGTGAAGATCAGGCTAGTGGCTCGTAAACGGAAGGAACCCCCAAAAAGATTTGACGTTGCCCGTCTTAAGGACCCGACAGTAGTAGAACAATTCCGTGTTCAACTTTCAAATCGTTTCACCGCCCTCGAGCATGAACACTCAAATGAGTCTCCTGAGGACGGGAACTCGAGCGGGTCGTCGGTTAACGAAGATTGGCAGAAGTTCCGAAATACACTACAGGAGGTAGCTCTCGAAACTCTTGGAAGAGTGAAGCGAAAGCGAAGACGGTGGATGTCCGAAGAGACCATCCGACTTGCAACGAAGAAAAGTCTGTTACCATCACGCCACTCAGCTGAATTCAAACAGCTACGCAAGCTATGTCACCAGTCGGGCAGAAAAGACAGAAGGAAGTACTGGGAGAATATGGCGGTGGAGATGCAAAAAGCGGCTAGCCTGTCTGATACTAGGAAAGTGTATCAGCTGCTTAAAGAGTCCACTGGGAAGAGGTCGAAGAACTCGGCCTCTGTAAGAGACGAACACGGTAACATCCTAACGAGTCGTGACGAAGTCGTTGACCGTTGGAAGCGCCATTTCCAGAAACTCCTAAATTCCCAAGTCGACCCTTCATCACCTGCTCCAAATCTTCAAGTGACCCAACCTCCCCCACCTCCTTCATCAACGCTCATTAACCAATACGCAGGAGTCAAAATAGAGCCCCCTGACGAAGAGGAAATCCTGGCAGCAATAAAGAAGCTGAAGAATCATAAAGCCCCGGGAATTGACGCCATACCAGCAGAAATCTACAAGGCAAGCCCCAGGCTTCTTGCACAGAACCTAGAAAAACTGCTCAAGAAAATTTGGGTACAGGAGGTTCTCCCAGACGATTGGAAAGTTTCAATTATCATCCCCCTGTATAAAAAAGGGGATAAAGCTGAATGCAAGAATTACCGGGGGATATCGCTCAAAAGCATCGCTGCCAAAATATTTGCCATGATTTTACTCAACCGCTTCAGCTCAATCAGAAACACGACCACACGCCCAAACCAGGCGGGCTTTCGGCCAGGAATGGGCTGCATTGATCAGCTCTTTACACTCCGGCAAATTCTCGAACACCGCATGAAACACAATCAGATTACTATAGCCGTCTTCATAGATTTTATAACGGCCTTTGACTCGATCGTTAGAGATGGCATATGGGCTGCGATGCAAGAGGACGGCGTCCCTGATAAGCTGATACGCCTTATTCAGGCATACTACCAACACGTTCGTGCCTGTATACAAGCTGATGGAGAGCTGTCCTCCCTCTTCGACATCGATTTCGGGGTGAGACAGGGCTGCATCCTGTCCCCCATCCTCTTCAACTTTGTTATCGATTGGATCATGAAGCGCGCCATGCAATCTGCCAGAGGCGTTGAAGTAAGCCCTGACTTCTCCATCAAAGACCTTGACTACGCGGATGACATTGCCTTGCTAGAAAACGATATAGATCATGCGCAAGCCATGCTGTGTAATGTTGCTGCTACTGCAGATTTGGTTGGGCTGAAGATCAGTAAGGATAAAACCAAAATTCTGACAAATTCTGAGGATGTACTCACAAGGGGCATCTCTATCGACAACTCCCGTTTAGAGGTCGTTGACCAGTTCAAGTACCTGGGATCCCTCATTGACATTTCCGGCGGCTGCAGTACGAAAGTCCAGAGCAGAATATCATCAGCATCGATAGTCTTTGCTCAACTTAGGAAGAACCTGTGGAGACAAAGAGACGTCCTACTAAAAACAAAAATCCAGATCTTTGAAGCAACCGTCTGCTCCGTACTCCTTTACGGATGCGAGACATGGCCCCTGAAAGCAGTGGATGTTCATGCTCTCAAAGTATTCGACCACTCCTGCCTGAGACAAATCCTCGGTGTCTCCCTCCGAGACAGAATTAGCAACGTCGAAATGCGTAGACGATGCCACCAGAAGCATGACATTGAAGCCCTAATAAAAAAACGCCGCCTAACTTGGTTTGGCCATGTTTGTCGGAGGTCAGATGACACCCTCACTAAAAAGGTGCTATACTGCAAACCCCTCGCACACTGGAAGAAGAAGCGAGGTGGACAAGTCAAGACCTGGCTTAACACACTCAAGGCGGACCTAGAGCCGATTGGTGGTTTCCGACGACACGGCCGAAGATGGGACAAGCAGTGGCTTGAAATATGTGCACCACACACACACGACCGAGCGGCTTGGCACTCAACCGTCTGCCAGATCATAGCGTCAGGGAGAGCTGAAGAGCTTGTGTCCTGAAACAAGTAAAGCAAGTAAAAGCAAGTAAGTAATTTTATGATTGCACATGGTAAAGAATGTTATTAAAGGCTCTTTTCCTATGTCAAAAGTTTTAGTTTTCGAGAGTAATAGCTACGTATGTTGGAAAAATGAAGATATTAGACTATTTTATGATTGCAAATGGTAAAGAATGTGATTAAAGGCTCTTTTTCTATGTAAAAAGTTTTAGTTTTCGAGGGTAATAGCTACGTATGTTGAAAAAATGAAGATATTAGACTATTTTATGATTGCAAATGGTAAAGAGTTTGATTAAAGGCTCTTTTCCTATGTCAAAAGTTTTAGTTTTCGAGGGTAATAGCTATGTATGTTGAAAAAATGAAGATATTAGACTATTTTATGATTGCAAATGGTAAAGAGTTTGATTAAAGGCTCTTTTCCTATGTTAAAAGTTTTAGTTTTCGAGGGTAATAGCTGCATATGTTGGAAAAATGAAGATATTAGACTAT
>NW_027063581.1:0-33152 GCF_032884065.1 Artemia franciscana
ATGATTGCACATGGTAAAGAATGTGATTAAAGGCTCTTTTTCTATTTCAAAAGTTTTAGTTTTCGAGGGTAATAGCTACGTCCGTGGAAAAAATGAAGATATTAGACTATTTTATGATTGCACATGGTAAAGAATGTGATTAAAGGCTCTTTTTCTATTTCAAAAGTTTTAGTTTTCGAGGGTAATAGCTACGTCCGTGGAAAAAATGAAGATATTAGACTATTTTATGATTGCACATGGTTAAGAATGTGATTAAAGGCTCTTTTTCTATTTCAAAAGTTTTAGTTTTCGGGGGTAATAGCTACGTCCGTGGAAAAAATGAAGATATTAGACTATTTTATGATTGCACATGGTAAAGAATGTGATTAAAGGCTCTTTTTCTATTTCAAAAGTTTTAGTTTTCGAGGGTAATAGCTACGTCCGTGGAAAAAATAAGATATTAGACTATTTTATGATTGCACATGGTAAAGAATGTGATTAAAGGCTCTTTTTCTATTTCAAAAGTTTTAGTTTTCGAGGGTAATAGCTACGTCCGTGGAAAAAATGAAGATATTAGACTATTTTATGATTGCACATGGTAAAGAATGTGATTAAAGGCTCTTTTTCTATTTCAAAAGTTTTAGTTTTCGGGGGTAATAGCTACTTACGTGGAAAAAATGAAGATATTAGACTATTTTATTTTTGCACATGGTAAAGAATGTGATTAAAGGCTCTTTTCCTATCTCAAAAGTTTTAGTTTTCGTGGGTAATAGCTACGTCCGTGGAAAAAATGAAGATATTAGACTATTTTATGATTGCACATGGTAAAGAATGTGATTAAAGGCTCTTTTTCTATTTCAAAAGTTTTAGTTTTCGAGGGTAATAGCTACGTCCGTGGAAAAAATGAAGATATTAGACTATTTTATGATTGCACATGGTAAAGAATGTGATTAAAGGCTCTTTTTCTATTTCAAAAGTTTTAGTTTTCGAGGGTAATAGCTACGTCCGTGGAAAAAATGAAGATATTAGACTATTTTATGATTGCACATGGTAAAGAATGTGATTAAAGGCTCTTTTTCTATTTCAAAAGTTTTAGTTTTCAAGGGTAATAGCTACGTCTGTGGAAAAAATGAAGATATTAGACTATTTTATGATTGCACATGGTAAAGAATGTGATTAAAGGCTCTTTTTCTATTTCAAAAGTTTTAGTTTTCGAGGGTAATAGCTACGTCCGTGGAAAAAATGAAGATATTAGACTATTTTATGATTGCACATGGTAAAGAATGTGATTAAAGGCTCTTTTTCTATTTCAAAAGTTTTAGTTTTCGAGGGTAATAGCTACGTCCGTGGAAAAAATGAAGATATTAGACTATTTTATGATTGCACATGGTAAAGAATGTGATTAAAGGCTCTTTTTCTATTTCAAAAGTTTTAGTTTTCGAGGGTAATAGCTACGTCCGTGGAAAAAATGAAGATATTAGACTATTTTATGATTGCACATGGTAAAGAATGTGATTAAAGGCTCTTTTTATTTCAAAAGTTTTAGTTTTCGAGGGTAATAGCTACGTCCGTGGAAAAAATGAAGATATTAGACTATTTTATGATTGCACATGGTAAAGAATGTGATTAAAGGCTCTTTTTCTATTTCAAAAGTTTTAGTTTTCGAGGTAATAGCTACGTCCGTGGAAAAAATGAAGATATTAGACTATTTTATGATTGCACATGGTAAAGAATGTGATTAAAGGCTCTTTTTCTATTTCAAAAGTTTTAGTTTTCGAGGGCAATAGCTACGTCCGTGGAAAAAATGAAGATATTAGACTATTTTATGATTGCACGTGGTAAAGAATTTGATTAAAGGCTCTTTTTCTATTTCAAAAGTTTTAGTTTTCGAGGGTAATGCTACGTCCGTGGAAAAAATGAAGATATTAGACTATTTTATGATTGCACATGGTAAAGAATGTGATTAAAGGCTCTTTTTCTATTTCAAAAGTTTTAGTTTTCGAGGGTAATAGCTACGTCCGTGGAAAAAATGAAGATATTAGACTATTTTATGATTGCACATGGTAAAGAATGTGATTAAAGGCTCTTTTTCTATTTCAAAAGTTTTAGTTTTCGAGGGTAATAGCTACGTCCGTGGAAAAAATGAAGATATTAGACTATTTTATGATTGCACATGGTAAAGAATGTGATTAAAGGCTCTTTTTCTATTTCAAAAGTTTTAGTTTTCGAGGGTAATAGCTACGTCCGTGGAAAAAATGAAGATATTAGACTATTTTATGATTGCACATGGTAAAGAATGTGATTAAAGGCTCTTTTTCTATTTCAAAAGTTTTAGTTTTCGGGGGTAATAGCTACGTCCGTGGAAAAAATGAAGATATTAGACTATTTTATGATTGCACATGGTAAAGAATGTGATTAAAGGCTCTTTTTCTATTTCAAAAGTTTTAGTTTTCGAGGGTAATAGCTACGTCCGTGGAAAAAATGAAGATATTAGACTATTTTATGATTGCACATGGTAAAGAATGTGATTAAAGGCTCTTTTTCTATTTCAAAAGTTTTAGTTTTCGAGGGTAATAGCTACGTCCGTGGAAAAAATGAAGATATTAGACTATTTTATGATTGCACATGGTAAAGAATGTGATTAAAGGCTCTTTTTCTATTTCAAAAGTTTTAGTTTTCGGGGGTAATAGCTACGTCCGTGGAAAAAATGAAGATATTAGACTATTTTATGATTGCACATGGTAAAGAATGTGATTAAAGGCTCTTTTTCTATTTCAAAAGTTTTAGTTTTCGGGTAATAGCTACGTCCGTGGAAAAAATGAAGATATTAGACTATTTTATGATTGCACATGGTAAAGAATGTGATTAAAGGCTCTTTTTCTATTTCAAAAGTTTTAGTTTTCGAGGGTAATAGCTACGTCCGTGGAAAAAATGAAGATATTAGACTATTTTATGATTGCACATGGTAAAGAATGTGATTAAAGGCTCTTTTTCTATTTCAAAAGTTTTAGTTTTCGAGGGTAATAGCTACGTCCGTGGAAAAAATGAAGATATTAGACTATTTTATGATTGCACATGGTAAAGAATGTGATTAAAGGCTCTTTTTCTATTTCAAAAGTTTTAGTTTTCGAGGGTAATAGCTACGTCCGTGGAAAAAATGAAGATATTAGACTATTTTATGATTGCACATGGTAAGAATGTGATTAAAGGCTCTTTTTCTATTTCAAAAGTTTTAGTTTTCGAGGGTAATAGCTACGTCCGTGGAAAAAATGAAGATATTAGACTATTTTATGATTGCACATGGTAAAGAATGTGATTAAAGGCTCTTTTTCTATTTCAAAAGTTTTAGTTTTCGAGGGTAATAGCTACGTCCGTGGAAAAAATGAAGATATTAGACTATTTTATGATTGCACATGGTAAAGAATGTGATTAAAGGCTCTTTTTCTATTTCAAAAGTTTTAGTTTTCGAGGGTAATAGCTACGTCCGTGGAAAAAATGAAGATATTAGACTATTTTATGATTGCACATGGTAAAGAATGTGATTAAAGGCTCTTTTTCTATTTCAAAAGTTTTAGTTTTCGAGGGTAATAGCTACGTCCGTGGAAAAAATGAAGATATTAGACTATTTTATGATTGCACATGGTAAAGAATGTGATTAAAGGCTCTTTTTTATTTCAAAAGTTTTAGTTTTCGAGGGTAATAGCTACGTCCGTGGAAAAAATGAAGATATTAGACTATTTTATGATTGCACATGGTAAAGAATGTGATTAAAGGCTCTTTTTCTATTTCAAAAGTTTTAGTTTTCGAGGGAATAGCTACGTCCGTGGAAAAAATGAAGATATTAGACGATTTTATGATTGCACATGGTAAAGAATGTGATTAAAGGCTCTTTTTCTATTTCAAAAGTTTTGGTTTTCGAGGGTAATGGCTACGTCCGTGGAAAAAATGAAGATATTAGACTATTTTATGATTGCACAAGGTAAGACTCTTTTTCTATTTCAAAAGTTTTAGTTTTCGAGGGTAATAGCTACGTCCGTGGAAAAAATGAAGATATTAGACTATTTTATGATTGCACATGGTAAGAATGTGATTAAAGGCTCTTTTTCTATTTCAAAAGTTTTAGTTTTCGAGGGTAATAGCTACGTCCGTGGAAAAAATGAAGATATTAGACTATTTTATGATTGCACATGGTAAAGAATGTGATTAAAGGCTCTTTTTCTATTTCAAAAGTTTTAGTTTTCGAGGGTAATAGCTACGTCCGTGGAAAAAATGAAGATATTAGACTATTTTATGATTGCACATGGTAAAGAATGTGATTAAAGGCTCTTTTTCTATTTCAAAAGTTTTAGTTTTCGAGGGTAATAGCTACGTCCGTGGAAAAAATGAAGATATTAGACTATTTTATGATTGCACATGGTAAAGAATGTGATTAAAGGCTCTTTTTCTATTTCAAAAGTTTTAGTTTTCGAGGGTAATAGCTACGTCCGTGGAAAAAATGAAGATATTAGACTATTTTATGATTGCACATGGTAAAGAATGTGATTAAAGGCTCTTTTTCTATTTCAAAAGTTTTAGTTTTCGGGGTAATAGCTACGTCCGTGGAAAAAATGAAGATATTAGACTATTTTATGATTGCACATGGTAAAGAATGTGATTAAAGGCTCTTTTTCTATTTCAAAAGTTTTAGTTTTCGGGGTAATAGCTACGTCCGTGGAAAAAATGAAGATATTAGACTATTTTATGATTGCACATGGTAAAGAATGTGATTAAAGGCTCTTTTTCTATTTCAAAAGTTTTAGTTTTCGAGGGTAATAGCTACGTCCGTGGAAAAAATGAAGATATTAGACTATTTTATGATTGCA
Organism: Artemia franciscana; assembly: GCF_032884065.1. NCBI lineage: Eukaryota > Metazoa > Arthropoda > Branchiopoda > Anostraca > Artemiidae > Artemia > Artemia franciscana. The sequence goes on from NW_027063581.1 coordinate 4,842, forward strand.
CATGGTAAAGAATGTGATTAAAGGCTCTTTTTCTATTTCAAAAGTTTTAGTTTTCGGGGGTAATAGCTACGTCCGTGGAAAAAATGAAGATATTAGACTATTTTATGATTGCACATGGTAAAGAATGTGATTAAAGGCTCTTTTTCTATTTCAAAAGTTTTAGTTTTCGAGGGTAATAGCTACGTCCGTGGAAAAAATGAAGATATTAGACTATTTTATGATTGCACATGGTAAAGAATGTGATTAAAGGCTCTTTTTCTATTTCAAAAGTTTTAGTTTTCGAGGGTAATAGCTACGTCCGTGGAAAAAATGAAGATATTAGACTATTTTATGATTGCACATGGTAAAGAATGTGATTAAAGGCTCTTTTTCTATTTCAAAAGTTTTAGTTTTCGAGGGTAATAGCTACGTCCGTGGAAAAAATGAAGATATTAGACTATTTTATGATTGCACATGGGAATGTGATTAAAGGCTCTTTTTCTATTTCAAAAGTTTTAGTTTTCGAGGGTAATAGCTACGTCCGTGGAAAAAATGAAGATATTAGACTATTTTATGATTGCACATGGTAAGAATGTGATTAAAGGCTCTTTTTCTATTTCAAAAGTTTAGTTTTCGGGGGTAATAGCTACGTCCGTGGAAAAAATGAAGATATTAGACTATTTTATGATTGCACATGGTAAAGAATGTGATTAAAGGCTCTTTTTCTATTTCAAAAGTTTTAGTTTTCGAGGGTAATAGCTACGTCCGTGGAAAAAATGAAGATATTAGACTATTTTATGATTGCACATGGTAAAGAATGTGATTAAAGGCTCTTTTTCTATTTCAAAAGTTTTAGTTTTCGGGGTAATAGCTACGTCCGTGGAAAAAATGAAGATATTAGACTATTTTATGATTGCACATGGTAAAGAATGTGATTAAAGGCTCTTTTTCTATTTCAAAAGTTTTAGTTTTCGAGGGTAATAGCTACGTCCGTGGAAAAAATGAAGATATTAGACTATTTTATGATTGCACATGGTAAAGAATGTGATTAAAGGCTCTTTTTCTATTTCAAAAGTTTTAGTTTTCGGGGGTAATAGCTACGTCCGTGGAAAAAATGAAGATATTAGACTATTTTATGATTGCACATGGTAAAGAATGTGATTAAAGGCTCTTTTTCTATTTCAAAAGTTTTAGTTTTCGAGGGTAATAGCTACGTCCGTGGAAAAAATGAAGATATTAGACTATTTTATGATTGCACATGGTAAAGAATGTGATTAAAGGCTCTTTTTCTATTTCAAAAGTTTTAGTTTTCGAGGGTAATAGCTACGTCCGTGGAAAAAATGAAGATATTAGACTATTTTATGATTGCACATGGTGAATGTGATTAAAGGCTCTTTTTCTATTTCAAAAGTTTTAGTTTTCGAGGGTAATAGCTACGTCCGTGGAAAAAATGAAGATATTAGACTATTTTATGATTGCACATGGTAAAGAATGTGATTAAAGGCTCTTTTTCTATTTCAAAAGTTTTAGTTTTCGAGGGTAATAGCTACGTGTGAAAAAATGAAGATATTAGACTATTTTATGATTGCACATGGTAAAGAATGTGATTAAAGGCTCTTTTTCTATTTCAAAAGTTTTAGTTTTCGAGGGTAATAGCTACGTCCGTGGAAAAAATGAAGATATTAGACTATTTTATGATTGCACATGGTAAAGAATGTGATTAAAGGCTCTTTTTCTATTTCAAAAGTTTTAGTTTTCGAGGGTAATAGCTACGTCCGTGGAAAAAATGAAGATATTAGACTATTTTATGATTGCACATGGTAAAGAATGTGATTAAAGGCTCTTTTTCTATTTCAAAAGTTTTAGTTTTCGGGGGTAATAGCTACGTCCGTGGAAAAAATGAAGATATTAGACTATTTTATGATTGCACATGGTAAAGAATGTGATTAAAGGCTCTTTTTCTATTTCAAAAGTTTTAGTTTTCGAGGGTAATAGCTACGTCCGTGGAAAAAATGAAGATATTAGACTATTTTATGATTGCACATGGTAAAGAATGTGATTAAAGGCTCTTTTTCTATTTCAAAAGTTTTAGTTTTCGAGGGTAATAGCTACGTCCGTGGAAAAAATGAAGATATTAGACTATTTTATGATTGCACATGGGAATGTGATTAAAGGCTCTTTTTCTATTTCAAAAGTTTTAGTTTTCGGGGGTAATAGCTACGTCCGTGGAAAAAATGAAGATATTAGACTATTTTATGATTGCACATGGTAAAGAATGTGATTAAAGGCTCTTTTTCTATTTCAAAAGTTTTAGTTTTCGAGGGTAATAGCTACGTCCGTGGAAAAAATGAAGATATTAGACTATTTTATGATTGCACATGGTAAAGAATGTGATTAAAGGCTCTTTTTCTATTTCAAAAGTTTTAGTTTTCGAGGGTAATAGCTACGTCCGTGGAAAAAATGAAGATATTAGACTATTTTATGATTGCACATGGTAAAGAATGTGATTAAAGGCTCTTTTTCTATTTCAAAAGTTTTAGTTTTCGAGGGTAATAGCTACGTCCGTGGAAAAAATGAAGATATTAGACTATTTTATGATTGCACATGGTAAAGAATGTGAAGGCTCTTTTTCTATTTCAAAAGTTTTAGTTTTCAAGGGTAATAGCTACGTCCGTGGAAAAAATGAAGATATTAGACTATTTTATGATTGCACATGGTAAAGAATGTGATTAAAGGCTCTTTTTCTATTTCAAAAGTTTTAGTTTTCGGGGGTAATAGCTACGTCCGTGGAAAAAATGAAGATATTAGACTATTTTATGATTGCACATGGTAAAGAATGTGATTAAAGGCTCTTTTTCTATTTCAAAAGTTTTAGTTTTCGAGGGTAATAGCTACGTCCGTGGAAAAAATGAAGATATTAGACTATTTTATGATTGCACATGGTAAAGAATGTGATTAAAGGCTCTTTTTCTATTTCAAAAGTTTTAGTTTTCGGGGGTAATAGCTACGTCCGTGGAAAAAATGAAGATATTAGACTATTTTATGATTGCACATGGTAAAGAATGTGATTAAAGGCTCTTTTTCTATTTCAAAAGTTTTAGTTTTCGAGGGTAATAGCTACGTCCGTGGAAAAAATGAAGATATTAGACTATTTTATGATTGCACATGGTAAAGAATGTGATTAAAGGCTCTTTTTCTATTTCAAAAGTTTTAGTTTTCGGGGGTAATAGCTACGTCCGTGGAAAAAATGAAGATATTAGACTATTTTATGATTGCACATGGTAAAGAATGTGATTAAAGGCTCTTTTTCTATTTCAAAAGTTTTAGTTTTCGAGGGTAATAGCTACGTCCGTGGAAAAAATGAAGATATTAGACTATTTTATGATTGCACATGGTAAAGAATGTGATTAAAGGCTCTTTTTCTATTTCAAAAGTTTTAGTTTTCGAGGGTAATAGCTACGTCCGTGGAAAAAATGAAGATATTAGACTATTTTATGATTGCACATGGTAAAGAATGTGATTAAAGGCTCTTTTTCTATTTCAAAAGTTTTAGTTTTCGGGGTAATAGCTACGTCCGTGGAAAAAATGAAGATATTAGACTATTTTATGATTGCACATGGTAAAGAATGTGATTAAAGGCTCTTTTTCTATTTCAAAAGTTTTAGTTTTCGAGGGTAATAGCTACGTCCGTGGAAAAAATGAAGATATTAGACTATTTTATGATTGCACATGGTAAAGAATGTGATTAAAGGCTCTTTTTCTATTTCAAAAGTTTTAGATTTCGAGGGTAATAGCTACGTCCGTGGAAAAAATGAAGATATTAGACTATTTTATGATTGCACATGGTAAAGAATGTGATTAAAGGCTCTTTTTCTATTTCAAAAGTTTTAGTTTTCGAGGGTAATAGCTACGTCCGTGGAAAAATGAAGATATTAGACTATTTTATGATTGCACATGGTAAAGAATGTGATTAAAGGCTCTTTTTCTATTTCAAAGTTTTAGATTTCGAGGGTAATAGCTACGTCCGTGGAAAAAATGATGATATTAGACTATTTTATGATTGCACATGGTAAAGAATGTGATTAAAGGCTCTTTTTCTATTTCAAAAGTTTTAGTTTTCGGGGTAATAGCTACGTCCGTGGAAAAAATGAAGATATTAGACTATTTTATGATTGCACATGGTAAAGAATGTGATTAAAGGCTCTTTTTCTATTTCAAAAGTTTTAGTTTTCGAGGGTAATAGCTACGTCCGTGGAAAAAATGAAGATATTAGACTATTTTATGATTGCACATGGTAAAGAATGTGATTAAAGGCTCTTTTTCTATTTCAAAAGTTTTAGTTTTCGAGGGTAATAGCTACGTCCGTGGAAAAAATGAAGATATTAGACTATTTTATGATTGCACATGGTAAAGAATGTGATTAAAGGCTCTTTTTCTATTTCAAAAGTTTTAGTTTTCGAGGGTAATAGCTACGTCCGTGGAAAAAATGAAGATATTAGACTATTTTATGATTGCACATGGTAAAGAATGTGATTAAAGGCTCTTTTTCTATTTCAAAAGTTTTAGTTTTCGAGGGTAATAGCTACGTCCGTGGAAAAAATGAAGATATTAGACTATTTTATGATTGCACATGGTAAAGAATGTGATTAAAGGCTCTTTTTCTATTTCAAAAGTTTTAGTTTTCGAGGGTAATAGCTACGTCCGTGGAAAAAATGAAGATATTAGACTATTTTATGATTGCACATGGTAAAGAATGTGATTAAAGGCTCTTTTTCTATTTCAAAAGTTTTAGTTTTCGAGGGTAATAGCTACGTCCGTGGAAAAAATGAAGATATTAGACTATTTTATGATTGCACATGGTAAAGAATGTGATTAAAGGCTCTTTTTCTATTTCAAAAGTTTTAGTTTTCAGGGTAATAGTCCGTGGAAAAAATGAAGATATTAGACTATTTTATGATTGCACATGGTAAAGAATGTGATTAAAGGCTCTTTTTCTATTTCAAAAGTTTTAGTTTTCGGGGTAATAGCTACGTCCGTGGAAAAAATGAAGATATTAGACTATTTTATGATTGCACATGGTAAAGAATGTGATTAAAGGCTCTTTTTCTATTTCAAAAGTTTTAGTTTTCGAGGGTAATAGCTACGTCCGTGGAAAAAATGAAGATATTAGACTATTTTATGATTGCACATGGTAAAGAATGTGATTAAAGGCTCTTTTTCTATTTCAAAAGTTTTAGTTTTCGAGGGTATAGCTACGTCCGTGGAAAAAATGAAGATATTAGACTATTTTATGATTGCACATGGTAAAGAATGTGATTAAAGGCTCTTTTTCTATTTCAAAAGTTTTAGTTTTCGAGGGTAATAGCTACGTCCGTGGAAAAAATGAAGATATTAGACTATTTTATGATTGCACATGGTAAAGAATGTGATTAAAGGCTCTTTTTCTATTTCAAAAGTTTTAGTTTTCGAGGGTAATAGCTACGTCCGTGGAAAAAATGAAGATATTAGACTATTTTATGATTGCACATGGTAAAGAATGTGATTAAAGGCTCTTTTTCTATTTCAAAAGTTTTAGTTTTCGAGGGTAATAGCTACGTCCGTGGAAAAAATGAAGATATTAGACTATTTTATGATTGCACATGGTAAAGAATGTGATTAAAGGCTCTTTTTCTATTTCAAAAGTTTTAGTTTTCGAGGGTAATAGCTACGTCCGTGGAAAAAATGAAGATATTAGACTATTTTATGATTGCACATGGTAAAGAATGTGATTAAAGGCTCTTTTTCTATTTCAAAAGTTTTAGTTTTCGAGGGTAATAGCTACGTCCGTGGAAAAAATGAAGATATTAGACTATTTTATGATTGCATATGGTAAAGAATGTGATTAAAGGCTCTTTTTCTATTTCAAAAGTTTTAGTTTTCGAGGGTAATAGCTACGTCCGTGGAAAAAATGAAGATATTAGACTATTTTATGATTGCACATGGTAAAGAATGTGATTAAAGGCTCTTTTTCTATTTCAAAAGTTTTAGTTTTCAGGGTAATAGCTACGTCCGTGGAAAAAATGAAGATATTAGACTATTTTATGATTGCACATGGTAAAGAATATGATTAAAGGCTCTTTTTCTATTTCAAAAGTTTTAGTTTTCGAGGGTAATAGCTACGTCCGTGGAAAAAATGAAGATATTAGACTATTTTATGATTGCACATGGTAAAGAATGTGATTAAAGGCTCTTTTTCTATTTCAAAAGTTTTAGTTTTCAGGGTAATAGCTACGTCCGTGGAAAAAATGAAGATATTAGACTATTTTATGATTGCACATGGTAAAGAATGTGATTAAAGGCTCTTTTTCTATTTCAAAAGTTTTAGTTTTCGAGGGTAATAGCTACGTCCGTGGAAAAAATGAAGATATTAGACTATTTTATGATTGCACATGGTAAAGAATGTGATTAAAGGCTCTTTTTCTATTTCAAAAGTTTTAGTTTTCGAGGGTAATAGCTACGTCCGTGGAAAAAATGAAGATATTAGACTATTTTATGATTGCACATGGTAAAGAATGTGATTAAAGGCTCTTTTTCTATTTCAAAAGTTTTAGTTTTCGAGGGTAATAGCTACGTCCGTGGAAAAAATGAAGATATTAGACTATTTTATGATTGCACATGGTAAAGAATGTGATTAAAGGCTCTTTTTCTATTTCAAAAGTTTTAGTTTTCGAGGGTAATAGCTACGTCCGTGGAAAAAATGAAGATATTAGACTATTTTATGATTGCACATGGTAAAGAATGTGATTAAAGGCTCTTTTTCTATTTCAAAAGTTTTAGTTTTCGAGGGTAATAGCTACGTCCGTGGAAAAAATGAAGATATTAGACTATTTTATGATTGCACATGGTAAAGAATGTGATTAAAGGCTCTTTTTCTATTTCAAAAGTTTTAGTTTTCGAGGGTAATAGCTACGTCCGTGGAAAAAATGAAGATATTAGACTATTTTATGATTGCACATGGTAAAGAATGTGATTAAAGGCTCTTTTTCTATTTCAAAAGTTTTAGTTTTCGAGGGTAATAGCTACGTCCGTGGAAAAAATGAAGATATTAGACTATTTTATGATTGCACATGGTAAAGAATGTGATTAAAGGCTCTTTTTCTATTTCAAAAGTTTTAGTTTTCGAGGGTAATAGCTACGTCCGTGGAAAAAATGAAGATATTAGACTATTTTATGATTGCACATGGTAAAGAATGTGATTAAAGGCTCTTTTTCTATTTCAAAAGTTTTAGTTTTCGGGGTAATAGCTACGTCCGTGGAAAAAATGAAGATATTAGACTATTTTATGATTGCACATGGTAAAGAATGTGATTAAAGGCTCTTTTTCTATTTCAAAAGTTTTAGTTTTCGGGTAATAGCTACGTCCGTGGAAAAAATGAAGATATTAGACTATTTTATGATTGCACATGGTAAAGAATGTGATTAAAGGCTCTTTTTCTATTTCAAAAGTTTTAGTTTTCGAGGGTAATAGCTACGTCCGTGGAAAAAATGAAGATATTAGACTATTTTATGATTGCACATGGTAAAGAATGTGATTAAAGGCTCTTTTTCTATTTCAAAAGTTTTAGTTTTCGAGGGTAATAGCTACGTCCGTGGAAAAAATGAAGATATTAGACTATTTTATGATTGCACATGGTAAAGAATGTGATTAAAGGCTCTTTTTCTATTTCAAAAGTTTTAGTTTTCGAGGGTAATAGCTACGTCCGTGGAAAAAATGAAGATATTAGACTATTTTATGATTGCACATGGTAAAGAATGTGATTAAAGGCTCTTTTTCTATTTCAAAAGTTTTAGTTTTCGAGGGTAATAGCTACGTCCGTGGAAAAAATGAAGATATTAGACTATTTTATGATTGCACATGGTAAAGAATGTGATTAAAGGCTCTTTTTCTATTTCAAAAGTTTTAGTTTTCGAGGGTAATAGCTACGTCCGTGGAAAAAATGAAGATATTAGACTATTTTATGATTGCACATGGTAAAGAATGTGATTAAAGGCTCTTTTTCTATTTCAAAAGTTTTAGTTTTCGAGGGTAATAGCTACGTCCGTGGAAAAAATGAAGATATTAGACTATTTTATGATTGCACTGGTAAAGAATGTGATTAAAGGCTCTTTTTCTATTTCAAAAGTTTTAGTTTTCGAGGGTAATAGCTACGTCCGTGGAAAAAATGAAGATATTAGACTATTTTATGATTGCACATGGTAAAGAATGTGATTAAAGGCTCTTTTTCTATTTCAAAAGTTTTAGTTTTCGGGGTAATAGCTACGTCCGTGGAAAAAATGAAGATATTAGACTATTTTATGATTGCACATGGTAAAGAATGTGATTAAAGGCTCTTTTTCTATTTCAAAAGTTTTAGTTTTCGAGGGTAATAGCTACGTCCGTGGAAAAAATGAAGATATTAGACTATTTTATGATTGCACATGGTAAAGAATGTGATTAAAGGCTCTTTTTCTATTTCAAAAGTTTTAGTTTTCGAGGGTAATAGCTACGTCCGTGGAAAAAATGAAGATATTAGACTATTTTATGATTGCACATGGTAAAGAATGTGATTAAAGGCTCTTTTTCTATTTCAAAAGTTTTAGTTTTCGAGGGTAATAGCTACGTCCGTGGAAAAAATGAAGATATTAGACTATTTTATGATTGCACATGGTAAAGAATGTGATTAAAGGCTCTTTTTCTATTTCAAAAGTTTTAGTTTTCGAGGGTAATAGCTACGTCCGTGGAAAAAATGAAGATATTAGACTATTTTATGATTGCACATGGTAAAGAATGTGATTAAAGGCTCTTTTTCTATTTCAAAAGTTTTAGTTTTCGAGGGTAATAGCTACGTCCGTGGAAAAAATGAAGATATTAGACTATTTTATGATTGCACATGGTAAAGAATGTGATTAAAGGCTCTTTTTCTATTTCAAAAGTTTTAGTTTTCGAGGGTAATAGCTACGTCCGTGGAAAAAATGAAGATATTAGACTATTTTATGATTGCACATGGTAAAGAATGTGATTAAAGGCTCTTTTTCTATTTCAAAAGTTTTAGTTTTCGAGGGTAATAGCTACGTCCGTGGAAAAAATGAAGATATTAGACTATTTTATGATTGCACATGGTAAAGAATGTGATTAAAGGCTCTTTTTCTATTTCAAAAGTTTTAGTTTTCGAGGGTAATAGCTACGTCCGTGGAAAAAATAAAGATATTAGACGATTTTATGATTGCACATGGTAAAGAATGTGATTAAAGGCTCTTTTTCTATTTCAAAAGTTTTAGTTTTCGAGGGTAATGGCTACGTCCGTGGAAAAAATTAAGATATTAGACTATTTTATGATTGCATATGGTAAAGAATGTGATTAAAGGCTCTTTTTCTATTTCAAAAGTTTTAGTTTTCGGGGGTAATAGCTACGTCCGTGGAAAAAATGAAGATATTAGACTATTTTATGATTGCACATGGTAAAGAATTTGATTAAAGGTTCTTTTTCTATTTCAAAAGTTTTAGTTTTCAAGGGTAATAGCTACGTCCGTGGAAAAAATGAAGATATTAGACTATTTTATGATTGCACATGGTAAAGAATGTGATTAAAGGCTCTTTTTCTATTTCAAAAGTTTTAGTTTTCGAGGGTTATAGCTACGTCCGTGGAAAAAATGAAGATATTAGACTATTTTATGATTGCACATGGTAAAGAATGTGATTAAAGGCTCTTTTTCTATTTCAGAAGTTTTAGTTTTCGAGGGTAATAGCTACGTCCGTGGAAAAAATGAAGATATTAGACTATTTTATGATTGCACATGGTAAAGAATGTGATTAAAGGCTCTTTTTCTATTTCAAAAGTTTTAGTTTTCGAGGGTAATAGCTACGTCCGTGGAAAAAATGAAGATATTAGACTATTTTATGATTGCACATGGTAAAGAATGTGATTAAAGGCTCTTTTTCTATTTCAAAAGTTTTAGTTTTCGAGGGTAATAGCTACGTCCGTGGAAAAAATGAAGATAATAGACTATTTTATGATTGCACATGGTAAAGAATGTGATTAAAGGCTCTTTTTCTATTTCAAAAGTTTTAGTTTTCGGGGGTAATAGCTACGTCCGTGGAAAAAATGAAGATATTAGACTGTTTTATGATTGCACATGGTAAAGAATGTGATTAAAGGCACTTTTTCTATTTCAAAAGTTATAGTTTTCGAGGGTAATAGCTAGATCCGTGGAAAAAATAAAGATAATAGACTATTTTATGATTGCACTTGGTAAAGAATGTGATTAAAGGCTCATTTTCTATTTCAAAAGTTTTAGTTTTCGAGGGTAATAGCTACGTCCGTGGAAAAAATGAAGATATTAGACTATTTTATGATTGTACATGGTGAAGAATGTAATTAAAGGCTCTTTTTCTATTTCAAAAGTTTTAGTTTTCGGGGGTAATAGCTACGTTTGTGGAAAAAAATGAAGATATTAGACTATTTTATGATTGCACATGGTAAAGAATGTGATTAAAGGCTCTTTTTCTATTTCAAAAGTTTTAGTTTTCGTGGGTAATAGCTACGTCCGTGGAAAAAATGAAGATATTAGACTATTTTATGATTGCACAGCGTAAAGAATGTGATTAAAGGCTCTTTTTCTATTTCAAAAGTTTTAGTTTTCGAGGGTAATAGCTACGTCCGTGGAAAAAATGAAGATATTAGACTATTTTATGATTGCACATGGTAAAGAATGTGATTAAAGGCTCTTTTTCTATTTCAAAAGTTTTAGTTTTCGAGGGTAATAGCTACGTCCGTGGAAAAAATGAAGATATTAGACTATTTTATGATTGCACATGGTAAAGAATGTGATTAAAGGCTCTTTTTCTATTTCAAAAGTTTTAGTTTTCAAGGGTAATAGCTACGTCTGTGGAAAAAATGAAGATATTAGACTATTTTATGATTGCACATGGTAAAGAATGTGATTAAAGGCTCTTTTTCTATTTCAAAAGTTTTAGTTTTCGAGGGTAATAGCTACGTCCGTGGAAAAAATGAAGATATTAGACTATTTTATGATTGCACATGGTAAAGAATGTGATTAAAGGCTCTTTTTCTATTTCAAAAGTTTTAGTTTTCGAGGGTAATAGCTACGTCCGTGGAAAAAATGAAGATATTAGACTATTTTATGATTGCACATGGTAAAGAATGTGATTAAAGGCTCTTTTTCTATTTCAAAAGTTTTAGTTTTCGAGGGTAATAGCTACGTCCGTGGAAAAAATGAAGATATTAGACTATTTTATGATTGCACATGGTAAAGAATGTGATTAAAGGCTCTTTTTATTTCAAAAGTTTTAGTTTTCGAGGGTAATAGCTACGTCCGTGGAAAAAATAAGATATTAGACGATTTTATGATTGCACATGGTAAAGAATGTGATTAAAGGCTCTTTTTCTATTTCAAAAGTTTTAGTTTTCGAGGGTAATGGCTACGTCCGTGGAAAAAATTAAGATATTAGACTATTTTATGATTGCATATGGTAAAGAATATGATTAAAGGCTCTTTTTCTATTTCAAAAGTTTTAGTTTTCGGGGTAATAGCTACGTCCGTGGAAAAAATGAAGATATTAGACTATTTTATGATTGCACATGGTAAAGAATTGATTAAAGGTCTTTTTCTATTTCAAAAGTTTTAGTTTTCAAGGGTAATAGCTACGTCCGTGGAAAAAATGAAGATATTAGACTATTTTATGATTGCACATGGTAAAGAATGTGATTAAAGGCTCTTTTTCTATTTCAAAAGTTTTAGTTTTCGAGGGTAATAGCTACGTCCGTGGAAAAAATGAAGATATTAGACTATTTTATGATTGCACATGGTAAAGAATGTGATTAAAGGCTCTTTTTCTATTTCAGAAGTTTTAGTTTTCGAGGGTAATAGCTACGTCCGTGGAAAAAATGAAGATATTAGACTATTTTATGATTGCACATGGTAAAGAATGTGATTAAAGGCTCTTTTTCTATTTCAAAAGTTTTAGTTTTCGAGGGTAATAGCTACGTCCGTGGAAAAAATGAAGATATTAGACTATTTTATGATTGCACATGGTAAAGAATGTGATTAAAGGCTCTTTTTCTATTTCAAAAGTTTTAGTTTTCGAGGGTAATAGCTACGTCCGTGGAAAAAATGAAGATATTAGACTATTTTATGATTGCACATGGTAAAGAATGTGATTAAAGGCTCTTTTTCTATTTCAAAAGTTTTAGTTTTCGGGGGTAATAGCTACGTCCGTGGAAAAAATGAAGATATTAGACTATTTTATGATTGCACATGGTAAAGAATGTGATTAAAGGCTCTTTTTCTATTTCAAAAGTTTTAGTTTTCGAGGGTAATAGCTACGTCCGTGGAAAAATGAAGATATTAGACTATTTTATGATTGCACTGGTAAAGAATGTGATTAAAGGCTCTTTTTCTATTTCAAAAGTTTTAGTTTTCGGGGATAATAGCTACGTCCGTGGAAAAAATGAAGATATTAGACTATTTTATGATTGCACATGGTAAAGAATGTGATTAAAGGCTCTTTTTCTATTTCAAAAGTTTTAGTTTTCGGGGTAATAGCTACGTTTGTGGAAAAAATGAAGATATTAGACTATTTTATGATTGCACATGGTAAAGAATGTGATTAAAGGCTCTTTTTCTATTTCAAAAGTTTTAGTTTTCGTGGGTAATAGCTACGTCCGTGGAAAAAATGAAGATATTAGACTATTTTATGATTGCACAGCGTAAAGAATGTGATTAAAGGCTCTTTTTCTATTTCAAAAGTTTTAGTTTTCGAGGGTAATAGCTACGTCCGTGGAAAAAATGAAGATATTAGACTATTTTATGATTGCACATGGTAAAGAATGTGATTAAAGGCTCTTTTTCTATTTCAAAAGTTTTAGTTTTCGAGGGTAATAGCTACGTCCGTGGAAAAAATGAAGATATTAGACTATTTTATGATTGCACATGGTAAAGAATGTGATTAAAGGCTCTTTTTCTATTTCAAAAGTTTTAGTTTTCAAGGGTAATAGCTACGTCTGTGGAAAAAATGAAGATATTAGACTATTTTATGATTGCACATGGTAAAGAATGTGATTAAAGGCTCTTTTTCTATTTCAAAAGTTTTAGTTTTCGAGGGTAATAGCTACGTCCGTGGAAAAAATGAAGATATTAGACTATTTTATGATTGCACATGGTAAAGAATGTGATTAAAGGCTCTTTTTCTATTTCAAAAGTTTTAGTTTTCGAGGGTAATAGCTACGTCCGTGGAAAAAATGAAGATATTAGACTATTTTATGATTGCACATGGTAAAGAATGTGATTAAAGGCTCTTTTTCTATTTCAAAAGTTTTAGTTTTCGAGGGTAATAGCTACGTCCGTGGAAAAAATGAAGATATTAGACTATTTTATGATTGCACATGGTAAAGAATGTGATTAAAGGCTCTTTTTATTTCAAAAGTTTTAGTTTTCGAGGGTAATAGCTACGTCCGTGGAAAAAATGAAGATATTAGACGATTTTATGATTGCACATGGTAAAGAATGTGATTAAAGGCTCTTTTTCTATTTCAAAAGTTTTAGTTTTCGAGGGTAATGGCTACGTCCGTGGAAAAAATTAAGATATTAGACTATTTTATGATTGCATATGGTAAAGAATATGATTAAAGGCTCTTTTTCTATTTCAAAAGTTTTAGTTTTCGAGGGTAATAGCTACGTCCGTGGAAAAAATGAAGATATTAGACTATTTTATGATTGCACATGGTAAAGAATTGATTAAAGGTCTTTTTCTATTTCAAAAGTTTTAGTTTTCAAGGGTAATAGCTACGTCCGTGGAAAAAATGAAGATATTAGACTATTTTATGATTGCACATGGTAAAGAATGTGATTAAAGGCTCTTTTTCTATTTCAAAAGTTTTAGTTTTCGAGGGTAATAGCTACGTCCGTGGAAAAAATGAAGATATTAGACTATTTTATGATTGCACATGGTAAAGAATGTGATTAAAGGCTCTTTTTCTATTTCAGAAGTTTTAGTTTTCGAGGGTAATAGCTACGTCCGTGGAAAAAATGAAGATATTAGACTATTTTATGATTGCACATGGTAAAGAATGTGATTAAAGGCTCTTTTTCTATTTCAAAAGTTTTAGTTTTCGAGGGTAATAGCTACGTCCGTGGAAAAAATGAAGATATTAGACTATTTTATGATTGCACATGGTAAAGAATGTGATTAAAGGCTCTTTTTCTATTTCAAAAGTTTTAGTTTTCGAGGGTAATAGCTACGTCCGTGGAAAAAATGAAGATATTAGACTATTTTATGATTGCACATGGTAAAGAATGTGATTAAAGGCTCTTTTTCTATTTCAAAAGTTTTAGTTTTCGGGGGTAATAGCTACGTCCGTGGAAAAAATGAAGATGTTAGGCTATTTTATGATTGCACATGGTAAAGAATGTGATTAAAGGCTCTTTTTCTATTTCAAAAGTTTTAGTTTTCGAGGGTAATAGCTACGTCCGTGGAAAAATGAAGATATTAGACTATTTTATGATTGCACATGGTAAAGAATGTGATTAAAGGCTCTTTTTCTATTTCAAAAGTTTTAGTTTTCGAGGGTAATAGCTACGTCCGTGGAAAAAATGAAGATATTAGACTATTTTATGATTGCACATGGTAAAGAATGTGATTAAAGGCTCTTTTTCTATTTCAAAAGTTTTAGTTTTCGGGGTAATAGCTACGTCCGTGGAAAAAATGAAGATATTAGACTATTTTATGATTGCACATGGTAAAGAATGTGATTAAAGGCTCTTTTTCTATTTCAAAAGTTTTAGTTTTCGTGGGTAATAGCTACGTCCGTGGAAAAAATGAAGATATTAGACTATTTTATGATTGCACAGCGTAAAGAATGTGATTAAAGGCTCTTTTTCTATTTCAAAAGTTTTAGTTTTCGAGGGTAATAGCTACGTCCGTGGAAAAAATGAAGATATTAGACTATTTTATGATTGCACATGGTAAAGAATGTGATTAAAGGCTCTTTTTCTATTTCAAAAGTTTTAGTTTTCGAGGGTAATAGCTACGTCCGTGGAAAAAATGAAGATATTAGACTATTTTATGATTGCACATGGTAAAGAATGTGATTAAAGGCTCTTTTTCTATTTCAAAAGTTTTAGTTTTCAAGGGTAATAGCTACGTCTGTGGAAAAAATGAAGATATTAGACTATTTTATGATTGCACATGGTAAAGAATGTGATTAAAGGCTCTTTTTCTATTTCAAAAGTTTTAGTTTTCGAGGGTAATAGCTACGTCCGTGGAAAAAATGAAGATATTAGACTATTTTATGATTGCACATGGTAAAGAATGTGATTAAAGGCTCTTTTTCTATTTCAAAAGTTTTAGTTTTCGAGGGTAATAGCTACGTCCGTGGAAAAAATGAAGATATTAGACTATTTTATGATTGCACATGGTAAAGAATGTGATTAAAGGCTCTTTTTCTATTTCAAAAGTTTTAGTTTTCGAGGGTAATAGCTACGTCCGTGGAAAAAATGAAGATATTAGACTATTTTATGATTGCACATGGTAAAGAATGTGATTAAAGGCTCTTTTTATTTCAAAAGTTTTAGTTTTCGAGGGTAATAGCTACGTCCGTGGAAAAAATGAAGATATTAGACTATTTTATGATTGCACATGGTAAAGAATGTGATTAAAGGCTCTTTTTTTATTTCAAAATTTTAGTTTTCGAGGGTAACAGCTACGTCCGTGGAAAAAATGAAGATATTAGACTATTTTATGATTTCACATGGTGAAGAATGTGATTAAAGGCTCTTTTTCTATTTCAAAAGTTTTAGTTTTCGAGGGCAATAGCTACGTCCGTGGAAAAAATGAAGATATTAGACGATTTTATGATTGCACGTGGTAAAGAATTTGATTAAAGGCTCTTTTTCTATTTCAAAAGTTTTGGTTTTCGAGGGTAATGGCTACGTCCGTGGAAAAAATGAAGATATTAGACTATTTTATGATTGCACATGGTAAAGAATGTGATTAAAGGCTCTTTTTCTATTTCAAAAGTTTTAGTTTTCGAGGGTAATAGCTACGTCCGTGGAAAAAATGAAGATATTAGACTATTTTATGATTGCACAGGGTAAGACTCTTTTTCTATTTCAAAAGTTTTAGTTTTCGATGGTAATAGCTACGTCCGTGGAAGAAATGAAGACATTAGACTATTTTATGATTGCACATGGTGAAGAATGTGATTAAAGGCTCTTTTTCTATTTGAAAAGTTTTAGTTTTCGGGGTAATAGCTATGTTTGTGAAAAAAATGAAGATATTAGACTATTTTATGATTTCACATGGTAAAGAATGTGATTAAAGGCTCTTTTTCTATTTCAAAAGTTTTAGTTTTCGAGGGTAATAGCTACCTCCGTGGAAAAAATGAAGATATTAGACTGTTTTATGATTGCACATGGTAAAGAATGTGATTAAAGGCTCTTTTTCTATTTCAAAAGTTATAGTTTTCGAGGGTAATAGCTACGTCCGTGGAAAAAATGAAGATATTAGACTATTTTATGATTGCACATGGTAAAGAATGTGATTAAAGGCTCTTTTTCTATTTGAAAAGTTTTAGTTTTCGGGGGTAATAGCTACGTCCGTGGAAAAATGAAGATATTAGACTATTTTATGATTGCACAGGGTAAGGCTCTTTTTCTATTTCAAAAGTTTTAGTTTTCAAGGGTAATAGCTACGTCCGTGGAAAAAATGAAGATATTAGACTATTTTATGATTGCACATGGTAAAGAATGTGATTAAAGGCTCTTTTTCCATTTCAAAAGTTTTAGTTTTCGGGGGTAATAGCTACGTCCGTGGAAAAAATGAAGATATTAGACTATTTTATGATTGCACATGGTAAAGAATGTGATTAAAGGCTCTTTTTCTATTTCAAAAGTTTTAGTTTTCGAGGGAAATAGCTACGTCCGTGGAAAAAATGAAGATATTAGACGATTTTATGATTGCACATGGTAAAGAATGTGATTAAAGGCTCTTTTTCTATTTCAAAAGTTTTAGTTTTCAAGGGTAATGGCTACGTCCTTGGAAAAAATGAAGATATTAGACTATTTTATGATTGCACATGGTACAGAATGTGATTAAAGGTTCTTTTTCTATTTCAAAAGTTTTAGTTTTCGAGGGTAATAGCTACGTCCGTGGAAAAAATGAAGATATTAGACTATTTTATGATTGCACAGGGTAAGGCTCTTTTTCTATTTCAAAAGTTTTAGTTTTCGAGGGTAATAAATACGTCCGTGGAAAAAATGAAGATATTAGACTATTTTATGATTGCACATGGTGAAGAATGTGATTAAAGGCTCTTTTTCTATTTCAAAAGTTGTAGTTTTCGGGGGTAATAGCTATGTTTGTGGAAAAAATGAAGATATTAGACTATTTTATGATTGCACATGGTAATGAATGTGATTAAAGGCTCTTTTTCTATTTCAAAAGTTATAGTTTTCGAGGGTAATAGCTACGTCCGTGGAAAAAATGAAGATATTAGACTATTTTATGATTGCACATGGTAAAGAATGTGATTAAGGGCTCTTTTTCTATTTCAAAAGTTTTAGTTTTCGGGGGTAATGTCCGTGGAAAAAATGAAGATATTAGACTATTTTATGATTGCACAGGGTAAGGCTCTTTTTCTATATCAAAGGTTTTAGTTTTCGAGGGTAATAGCTACGTCCGTGGAAAAAATGAAGATATTAGACTATTTTATGATTGCACATGGTAAAGAATGTGATTGAAGGCTCTTTTTCTATTTCAAAAGTTTTAGTTTTCGGGGGTAATAGCTATGTCCGTGGAAAAAATGAAGATATTAGACGATTTTATGATTGCACATGGTAAAGAATGTGATTAAAGGATCTTTTTCTATTTCAAAAGTTTTAGTTTTCGAGGGTAATGGCTACGTCCGTGGAAAAAATGAAGATATTAGACTATTTTATGATTGCACAGGGTAAGGCTCTTTTTCTATTTCAAAAGTTTTAGTTTTCGAGGGTAATAGCTACGTCCGTGGAAAAATGAAGATATTAGACTATTTTATGATTGTACATGGTAAAGAATGTGATTAAAGGCTCTTTTTCTATTTCAAAAGTTTTAGTTTTCGGGGGTAAGAGCTACGTCGGTGGAAAAAATGAAGATATTAGACTATTTTATGATTGCACATGGTAAAGAATGTGATTAAAGGCTCTTTTTCTATTTCAAAAGTTTTAGTTTTCGAGGGTAATAGCTACGTCCGTGGAAAAAATGAAGATATTAGACGATTTTATGATTGCACATGGTAAAGAATGTGATTAAAGGCTCTTTTTCTATTTCAAAAGTTTTAGTTTTCGAGGGTAATAGCTACGTCCGTGGAAAAAATGAAGATATTAGACTATTTTATGATTGCACATGGTAAAGAATGTGATTAAAGGCTCTTTTTCTATTTCAAAAGTTTTAGTTTTCGAGGGTAATGGCTACGTCCGTTGAAAAAATGAAGATATTAGACGATTTTAGGATTGCATATGGTAAAGAATGTGATTAAAGGCTCTTTTTCTATTTCAAAAGTTTTAGTTTTCGAGGGTAATAGCTACGTCCGTGGAAAAAATGAAGATATTAGACGATTTTATGATTGCACATGGTAAAGAATGTGATTAAAGGCTCTTTTTCTATTTCAAAAGTTTTAGTTTTCGAGGGTAATGGCTACGTCCGTGGAAAAATGAAGATATTAGACTATTTTATGATTGCACAGGGTAAGGCTCTTTTTCTATTTCAAAAGTTTTAGTTTTCGAGGGTAATAGCTACGTCCGTGGAAAAAATGAAGATATTAGACTATTTTATGATTGCACATGGTAAAGAATGTGATTAAAGGCTCTTTTTCTATTTCAAAAGTTTTAGTTTTCGGGGGTAATAGCTACGTCCGTGGAAAAAATGAAGATATTAGACTATTTTATGATTGCACATGGTAAAGAATGTGATTAAAGGCTCTTTTTCTATTTCAGAAGTTTTAGTTTTCGAGGGTAATAGCTACGTCCGTGGAAAAAATGAAGATATTAGACGATTTTATGATTGCACATGGTAAAGAATGTGATTAAAGGCTCTTTTTCTATTTCAAAAGTTTTAGTTTTCGAGGGTAATAGCTACGTTCGTGAAAAAATGAAGATAGTAGACTATTTTATGATTGCACAGGGTAAGGCTCTTTTTCTATTTCAAAAGTTTTAGTTTTCGAGGGTAATAGCTACGTCCGTGGAAAAAATGAAGATATTAGACTATTTTATGATTGCACATGGTGAGGAATGTGATTAAAGGCTCTTTTTCTATTTCAAAAGTTTTAGTTTTGGGGGGTAATAGCTATTTTTGTGGAAAAAATGAAGATATTAGACTATTTTATGATTGCACAAGGTAAAGAATGTGATTAAAGGCTCTTTTTCTATTTCAAAAGTTTTAGTTTTCGAGGGTAATAGCTACCGCCGTGGAAAAAATGAAGATATTAGACTGTTTTATGATTGCACATGGTAAAGAATGTGATTAAAGGCTCTTTTTCTATTTCAAAAGTTATAGTTTTCGAGGGTAATAGCTACGTCCGTGGAAAAAATGAAGATATTAGACTATTTTATGATTGCACATGGTAAAGAATGTGATTAAAGGCTCTTTTTCTATTTCAAAAGTTTTAGTTTTCGAGGGTAATAGCTAAATCCGTGGAAAAAATGAAGATATTAGACTATTTTATGATTGCACATGGTAAAGAATGTGATTAAAGGCTCTTTTTCTATTTCAAAAGTTTTAGTTTTCGGAGGTAATAGCTACGTCCGTGGAAAAAATGAAGATATTAGACTATTTTATGATTGCACAGGGTAAGGCTCTTTTTCTATTTCAAAAGTTTTAGTTTTCGAGGGTAATAGCTACGTCCGTGGAAAAAATGAAGATATTAGACTATTTTATGATTTCACATGGTAAAGAATGTGATTAAAGGCCCTTTTTCTATTGCAAAAGTTGTAGTTTTCGGGGGTAATAGCTATGTTTGTGGAAAAAAATGAAGATATTAGACTATTTTATGATTGCACATGGTAAAGAATGTGATTAAAGGCTCTTTTTCTATTTCAAAAGTTTTAGTTTTCGAGGGTAATAGCTACGTCTGTGGAAAAAATGAAGATATTAGACTATTTAATGATTGCACATGGTAAAGAATGTGATTAAAGGCTCTTTTTCTATTTCAAAAGTTTTAGTTTTCGAGGGTAATAGCTACGTCCGTGGAAAAAATGAAGATATTAGACTATTATATGATTGCACATGGTAAAGAATGTGATTAAAAGCTCTTTTTCTATTTCAAAAGTTTTAGTTTTCCAGGGTAATAGCTACGTCCGTGGAAAAAATGAAGATATTAGACTATTTTATGATTGCACATGGTAAAGAATGTGATTAAAGGCTCTTTTTCTATTTCAAAAGTTTTAGTTTTCGGGGGTAATAGCTATGTTTGTGGAAAAAAAATGAAGATGTTAGACTATTTTATGATTGCACATGGTAAAGAATGTGATTAAAGGCTCTTTTTCTATTTCAAAAGTTTTAGTTTTTGTGGGTAATAGCTACGTCCGTGGAAAAAATGAAGATATTAGACTATTTATGATTGCACAGGGTAAGGCTCTTTTTCTATTTCAAAAGTTTTAGTTTTCGAGGGTAATAGCTACGTCCGTGGAATAAATGAAGATATTAGACTATTTTATGATTGCACATGGTAAAGAATGTGATTAAAGGCTCTTTTTCTATTTCAAAAGTTTTAGTTTTCGGGGGTAATAGCTACGTCCGTGGAAAAAATGAAGATATTAGACTATTTTATGATTGCACAGGGTAAGGCTCTTTTTCTATTTCAAAAGTTTTAGTTTTCGAGGGTAATAGCTACGTCCGTGGAAAAAATGAAGATATTAGACTATTTTATGATTGCACATGGTAAAGAATGTGATTAAAGGCTCTTTTTCTATTTCAAAAGTTTTAGTTCTCGGGGGTAATAGCTACGTCCATGGAAAAAATGAAGATATTAGACTATTTTATGATTGCACATGGTAAAGAATGTGATTAAAGGCTCTTTTTCTATTTCAAAAGTTTTAGTTTTCGAGGGTAATAGCTACGTCCGTGGAAAAAATGAAGATATTAGACTATTTTATGATTGCACATGGTAAAGAATGTGATTAAAGGCTCTTTTTCTATTTCAAAAGTTTTAGTTTTCGGGGGTAATAGCTATGTTTGTGGAAAAAAAAGAAGATATTAGACTATTTTATGATTGCACATGGTAAAGAATGTGATTAAAGGCTCTTTTTCTATTTCAAAAGTTTTAGTTTTCGAGGGTAATAGCTACGTCCGTGGAAAAAATGAAGATATTAGACTATTTTATGATTGAACAGGGTAAGGCTCTTTTTCTATTTCAAAAAATTTAGTTTTCGAGGGTAATAGCTACGTCCGTGGAAAAAATGAAGATATTAGACTATTTTATGATTGCACTCGGTAAAGAATGTGATTAAAGGCTCTTTTTCTATTTCAAAAGTTTTAGTTTTCGGGGGTAATAGCTATGTTTGTGGAAAAAAATGAAGATATTAGACTATTTTATGATTGCACATGGTAAAGAATGTGATTAAAGGCTCTTTTTCTATTTCAAAAGTTTTAGTTTTCGAGGGTAATAGCTACGTCCGTGGAAAAAATGAGGATATTAGACTGTTTTATGATAGCACATGGCAAAGAATGTGATTAAAGGCTCTTTTTCTATTTCAAAAGTTATAGTTTTCGAGGGTAATAGCTACGTCCGTGGAAAAAATGAAGATATTAGACTATTTTATGATTGAACATGGTAAAGAATGTGATTAAAGGCTCTTTTTCTATTTCAAAAAATTTAGTTTTCGGGGGTAATAGCTACGTCCGTGGAAAAAATGAGGATATTAGACTATTTTATGATTGCACATGGTAAAGAATGTGATTAAAGGCTCTTTTACTATATCAAAAGTTTTAGTTTTCGAGGGTAATAGCTACGTCCGTGGAAAAAATGAAGATATTAGACTATTTTATGATTGCACATGGTAAAGAATGTGATTAAAGGCTCTTTTTCTATTTCAAAAGTTTTAGTTTTCAAGGGTAATAGCTACGTCTGTGGAAAAAATGAAGATATTAGACTATTTTATGATTGCACATAGTAAAGAATGTGATTAAAGGCTCTTTTTCTATTTCAAAAGTTTTAGTTTTCGAGGGTAATAGCTAGGTCCGTGGAAAAAATGAAGATATTAGACTATTTTATGATTGCACATGGTAAAGAATGTGATTAAAGGTTCTTTTTCTATTTCAAAAGTTTTAGTTTTCGAGGGTAATAGCTACGTCCATGGAAAAAATGAACATATTAGACTATTTTATGATTGCACATGGTAAAGAATGTGATTAAAGGCTCTTTTTCTATTTCAAAAGTTTTAGTTTTCGAGGGTAATAGCTACGTCCGTGGAAAAAATGAAGATATTAGACTATTTTATGATTGCACATGGTAAAGAATGTGATTAAAGGCTCTTTTTCTATTTCAAAAGTTTTAGTTTTCGAGGGTAATAGCTACGTCCGTGGAAAAAATGAAGATAATAGACTATTTTATGATTGCACATGGTAAAGAATTTGATTAAAGGGTCTTTTTCTATTTCAAAAGTTTTAGTTTTCGAGGGTAATAGCTACGTCCGTGGAAAAAATGAAGATATTAGACTATTTTATGATTGCACATGGTAAAGAATGTGATTAAAGGCTCTTTTTCTATTTCAAAAGTTTTAGTTTTCGAGGGTAATAGCTACGTCCGTGGAAAAAATGAAGATATTAGACTATTTTATGATTGCACATGGTAAAGAATGTGATTAAAGGCTCTTTTTATTTCAAAAGTTTTAGTTTTCGAGGGTAATAGCTACGTCCGTGGAAAAAATGAAGATATTAGACTATTTTATGATTGCACATGGTAAAGAATGTGATTAAAGGCTCTTTTTTTATTTCAAAATTTTTAGTTTTCGAGGGTAATAGCTACGTCCGTGGAAAAAATGAAGATATTAGACTATTTTATGATTGCACATGGTAAAAAATGTGATTAAAGGCTCTTTATCTATTTCAAAAGTTTTAGTTTTCGAGGGCAATAGCTACGTCCGTGGAAAAAATGAAGATATTAGACGATTTTATGATTGCACATGGTAAAGAATGTGATTAAAGGCTCTTTTTCTATTTCAAAAGTTTTGGTTTTCGAAGGTAATGGCTACGTCCGTGGAAAAAATGAACATATTAGACTATTTTATGATTGCACATGGTAAAGAATGTGATTAATGGCTCTTTTTCTATTTCAAAAGTTTTAGTTTTCGAGGGTAATAGCTACGTCCGTGGAAAAAATGAAGATATTAGACTATTTTATGATTGCACAGGGTAAGACTCTTTTTCTATTTCAAAAGTTTTAGTTTTCGAGGGTAATAGCTACGTCCGTGGAAAAAATGAAGATATTAGACTCTTTTATGATTACACATGGTGAAGAATGTGATTAAAGGCTCTTTTTCTATTTGAAAAGTTTTAGTTTTCGGGGGTAATAGCTATGTTTGTGGAAAAAATGAAGATATTAGACTATTTTATGATTGCAAATGGTAAAGAATGTGATTAAAGGCTCTTTTTCTATTTCAAAAGTTTTAGTTTTCGAGGGTAATAGCTTTCTCCGTGGAAAAAATGAAGATATTAGATTGTTTTATGATTGCACATGGTAAAGAATGTGATTAAAGGCTCTTTTTCTATTTCAAAAGTTATAGTTTTCGAGGGTAATAGCTACGTCCGTGGAAAAAATGAAGATATTAGACTATTTTATGATTGCACAAGGTAAAGAATGTGATTAAAGACTCTTTTCCTATTTCAAAAATTTTAGTTTTCGGGGGTAATAGCTACATCCGTGGAAAAAATGAAGATATTAGACTATTATATGATTGCACATGGTAAAGAATGTGATTAAAGGCTCTTTTTCTATTTCAAAATTTTTAGTTTTCGAGGGTAATAGCTACGTCTGTGGAAAAAATGAAGATATTAGACTATTTAATGATTGCACATGGTAAAGAATGTGATTAAAGGCTCTTTTTCTATTTCAAAATTTTTAGGTTTCGAGGGTAATAGCTACGTCTGCGGAAAAAATGAAGATATTAGACTATTTAATGATTACACATGGTAAAGAATGTGATTAAAGGCTCTTTTTCTATTTCAAAAGTTTTAGTTTTCGGGGGTAATAGCTATGTTTGTGGAAAAAAAATGAAGATGTTAGACTATTTTATGATTGCACATGGTAAAGAATGTGATTAAAGGCTCTTTTTCTATTTCAAAAGTTTTAGTTTTCGAGGGTAATAGCTACGTCCGTGGAAAAAATGAAGATATTAGACTATTTTATGATTGCACATGGTAAAGAATGTGATTAAAGGCTCTTTTTCTATTTCAAAAGTTTTAGTTTTCGGGGGTAATAGCTATGTTTGTGGAAAAAAAATGAAGATGTTAGACTATTTTATGATTGCACATGGTAAAGAATGTGATTAAAGGCTCTTTTTCTATTTCAAAAGTTTTAGTTTTTGAGGGTAATAGCTACGTCCGTGGAAAAAATGAAGATATTAGACTATTTATGATTGCACAGGGTAAGGCTCTTTTTCTATTTCAAAAGTTTTAGTTTTCGAGGGTAATAGCTACGTCCGTGGAAAAAATGAAGATATTAGACTATTTTATGATTGCACATGGTAAAGAATGTGATTAAAGGCTCTTTTTCTATTTCAAAAGTTTTAGTTTTAGGGGGTAATAGCTACGTCCGTGGAAAAAATGAAGATATTAGACTATTTTATGATTGCACAGGGTAAGGCTCTTTTTCTATTTCAAAAGTTTTCTTTTTCGAGGGTAATAGCTACGTCTGTGGAAAAAATGAAGATATTAGACTATTTAATGATTGCACATGGTAAAGAATGTGATTAAAGGCTCTTTTTCTATTTCAAAAGTTTTAGTTTTCGAGGGTAATAGCTACGTCCGTGGAAAAAATGAAGATATTAGACTATTTCATGATTGCACATGGTAAAAAATGTGATTAAAGGCTCTTTTTCTATTTCAAAAGTTTTAGTTTTCGAGGGTAATAGCTACCTCCGTGGAAAAAATGAAGATATTAGACTGTTTTATGATTGCACATGGTAAAAAATGTGATTAAAGGCTCTTTTTCTATTTCAAAAGTTTTAGTTTTCGAGGGTAATAGCTAAATCCGTGGAAAAAATGAAGATATTAGACTATTTTATGATTGCACATGGTAAAGAATGTGATTAAAGGCTCTTTTTCTATTTCAAAAGTTTTAGTTTTCGGAGGTAATAGCTACGTCCGTGGAAAAAATGAAGATATTAGACTATTTTATGATTGCACAGGGTAAGGCTCTTTTTCTATTTCAAAAGTTTTAGTTTTCGAGGGTAATAGCTACGTCCGTGGAAAAAATGAAGATATTAGACTATTTTATGATTGGACATGGTAAAGAATGTGATTAAAGGCCCTTTTTCTATTTCAAAAGTTGTAGTTTTCGGGGGTAATAGCTATGTTTGTGGAAAAAAATGAAGATATTAGACTATTTTATGATTGCACATGGTAAAGAATGTGATTAAAGGCTCTTTTTCTATTTCAAAATTTTTAGTTTTCGAGGGTAATAGCTACGTTTGTGGAAATAATGAAGATATTAGACTATTTAATGAGTGCACATGGTAAAGAATGTGATTAAAGGCTCTTTTTCTATTTCAAAAGTTTTAGTTTTCGAGGGTAATAGCTACGTCCGTGGAAAAAATGAAGATATTAGACTATTATATGATTGCACATGGTAAAGAATGTAATTAAAGGCTCTTTTTCTATTTCAAAATTTTTAGTTTTCGAGGGTAATAGCTACGTCTGTGGAAAAAATGAAGATATTAGACTATTTAATGATTGCACATGGTAAAGAATGTGATTAAAGGCTCTTTTTCTATTTCAAAATTTTTAGTTTTCGAGGGTAATAGCTACGTCTGTGGAAAAAATGAAGATATTAGACTATTTAATGATTCCACATGGTAAAGAATGTGATTAAAGGCTCTTTTTCTATTTCAAAAGTTTTAGTTTTCGAGGGTAATAGCTACGTCCGTGGAAAAAATGAAGATATTAGACTATTTTATGATTGCACATGGTAAAGAATGTGATTAAAGGCTCTTTTTCTATTTCAAAAGTTTTAGTTTTCGGGGGTAATAGCTATGTTTGTGGAAAAAAATGAAGATGTTAGACTATTTTATGATTGCACATGGTAAAGAATGTGATTAAAGGCTCTTTTTCTATTTCAAAAGTTTTAGTTTTTGAGGGTAATAGCTACGTCCGTGGAAAAAATGAAGATATTAGACTATTTATGATTGCACAGGGTAAGGCTCTTTTTCTATTTCAAAAGTTTTAGTTTTCGAGGGTAATAGCTACGTCCGTGGAAAAAATGAAGATATTAGACTATTTTATGATTGCACATGGTAAAGAATGTGATTAAAGGCTCTTTTTCTATTCAAAAGTTTTAGTTTTCGGGGGTAATAGCTACGTCCGTGGAAAAAATGAAGATATTAGACTATTTTATGATTGCACAGGGTAAGGCTCTTTTTCTATTTCAAAAGTTTTAGTTTTCGAGGGTAATAGCTACGTCTGTGGAAAAAATGAAGATATTAGACTATTTAATGATTGCACATGGTAAAGAATGTGATTAAAGGCTCTTTTTCTATTTCAAAAGTTTTAGTTTTCGAGGGTAATAGGTACGTCCGTGGAAAAAATGAAGATATTAGACTATTTTATGATTGCACATGGTAAAGAAGGTGATTAAAGGCTCTTTTTCTATTTCAAAATTTTAGTTTTCGAGGGTAATAGCTACGTCTGTGGAAAAAATGAAGATATTAGACTATTTAATGATTGCACATGGTAAAGAATGTGATTAAAGGCTCTTTTTCTATTTCAAAAGTTTTAGTTTTCGAGGGTAATAGCTACGTCCGTGGAAAAAATGAAGATATTAGACTATTATATGATTGCACATGGTAAAGAATGTGATTAAAGGCTCTTTTTCTATTTCAAAATTTTTAGTTTTCGAGGGTAATAGCTACGTCTGTGGAAAAAATGAAGATATTTGACTATTTAATGATTGCACATGGTAAAGAATGTGATTAAAGGCTCTTTTTCTATTTCAAAATTTTTAGTTTTCGAGGGTAATAGCTACGTCTGTGGAAAAAATGAAGATATTAGACGATTTTATGATTGCACATGGTAAAGAATGTGATTAAAGGCTCTTTTTCTATTTCAAAAGTTTTGGTTTTCGAGGGTAATGGCTACGTCCGTGGAAAAAATGAAGATATTAGACTATTTTATGATTGCACATGGTAAAGAATGTGATTAAAGGCTCTTTTTCTATTTCAAAAGTTTTAGTTTTCGAGGGCAATAGCTACGTCCGTGGAAAAAATGAAGATATTAGACGATTTTATGATTGCACATGGTAAAGAATGTGATTAAAGGCTCTTTTTCTATTTCAAAAGTTTTGGTTTTCGAGGGTAATGGCTACGTCCGTGGAAAAAATGAAGATATTAGACTATTTTATGATTGCACATGGTAAAGAATGTGATTAAAGGCTCTTTTTCTATTTCAAAAGTTTTAGTTTTCGAGGGTAATAGCTACGTCCGTGGAAAAAATGAAGATATTAGACTGTTTTATGATTGCACAGGGTAAGACTCTTTTTCTATTTCAAAGTTTTAGTTTTCGAGGGTAATAGCTACGTCCGTGGAAAAAATGAAGATATTAGACTCTTTTATGATTACACATGGTGAAGAATGTGATTAAAGGCTCTTTTTCTATTTGAAAAGTTTTAGTTTTCGGGGGTAATAGCTATGTTTGTGGAAAAAATGAAGATATTAGACTATTTTATGATTGCACATGGTAAAGAATGTGATTAAAGGCTCTTTTTCTATTTCAAAAGTTTTAGTTTTCGAGGGTAATAGCTACCTCCGTGGAAAAAATGAAGATATTAGACTGTTTTATGATTGCACATGGTAAAGAATGTGATTAAAGGCTCTTTTTCTATTTCAAAAGTTTTAGTTTTCGAGGGTAATAGCTACGTCCGTGGAAAAAATGAAGATATTAGACTATTTTATGATTGCACATGGTAAAGAATGTGATTAAAGGCTCTTTTCTATTTCAAAAGTTTTAGTTTTCGGGGGTAATAGCTACGTCCGTGGAAAAAATGAAGATATTAGACTATTATATGATTGCACATGGTAAAGAATGTGATTAAAGGCTCTTTTTCTATTTCA